>NC_133359.1:575000-875000 GCF_030506205.2 Paramisgurnus dabryanus | reverse complement strand
TGGCTGGCGCTGGCTGGCAACTTTTTTTAAAAACACTTGGGGGGAAAAGTTAAAGTCGCTTATACTGAATCTTCAGACACACCTGGATCTGTCCTTGACCAATGCAGAACTTCTGTAGGACATTTATGAGGAAATCTTGAACCTCATACCAGGGGTAGATAGAGTTTGATCCATCTAACACAATCACTATGTCCATGTAAGTTTCACATCCTGCGGAAAAATATTACAACTGTAAATACCAACATCACATTACATGTAAATATATACCAATGACAATGTCTGTTTGTGTATTCATTTATATATCAGTTGATATAGCAGGGTTTTGTATAAGAAAGAGTTTATTCAGAAGGTTTGGTATGATTTACCACAGTCTGGTGAGATAAATGTAATATTTCATTACTTTGAAATGCTGGAGCGATGCTGTAAGTGAAGTTAAATGTGCTGTTGACTCTGGAGCAGACACCTGTGCTGTAATATGAACTTCCACATTCATGAGACCACAGCGGACCACACACCTGAAATACATCACAATCCAATCCCTCAAAAATATGTCTTCATTTATAATGATAATAGCTTGATTTATGGTCTGCCCTAACTGTATCTGTAATTTCAACATAAAATGACAATATTACCGTCCATAAATATACTATTTAGCTCAATTTGGATATCGTCTGTATATAGTCTGTCTAAATTACAGTAGATAATGATGATGTGCTTTGACTAAAAGTAACACACTTACCACAAAGCTGTTGTCTTTGGGATTGGATGTAAGAGTCATTCCTAACCTCATTCCATCTTTACGCTCAGACACATTCTTCATGGAAATCTCTCCTTTGAAACAATCAAAAACAAAAAACATTATACAATCGCAAAAATTAACACCATCTAATATAGTAATTGGACCAATAATATAATACAGTGACCAGTATGATGATGCAGCACAGCAGCCAGTATGATACCGCAATAAGAGTTTGTTATGTTGGCATCTATGCCAACAAAATTACGCAATAGTGAGAGTGATGACGCAGCACAGCATCGAAACCGCAGACAGGCTGACGACAAAGCACAACAGTCAGTACAATATTGCAATAAGCGCCATAATACTGTATGGCAGGCCAATGAAATACTGCAATAATCAGATTGATACCACATTCAGAGCGACAAAATAACGCAATAATAAGTTTGATGCTGCAGTTGGACCGATAATATGATATAGCGTTTATTATGATACCGTAATTGGAGTGATGACGCAGCACAAACAGTATTGGCTTTTTCAGTACTGCAATCTGACCAATGATAATATACGGTAATGTTTACCCAGATTCAGTCGTGTGCAGTTGGTCAGAGGTTTGTTATCTAGTGGACATCTGTAGACATCACCCGTCTGCTGTTTACTGGTGTTCTCAAATGGAGCACCAACTAAGAGCCTGAAATACAAATCAAGAAAATATTCAAATAATTCACAGATTATTTCTTATGCTTGTTTAATTAAACTACTTTAACTGCCAAATGTATCATTTACACATTAGTTAAGTGATAAGGAAAACATTACAATTACTGTTTAAGGTAAATAAATCCAGACAATTATTTGATAAAAAACACAAACAAGTTCAACATTCCAGCAGCGTTCCGAGACTCCAATTGAAGTTCCTTTACTCCCTGATAGAAGAAAAACATCACGAGCCCAACAGCATAAAGATTTTTCCAGCTTCTGAAGAACATTTAAGATTTTCACAATCAGATCCAAACACAAACCACATCCCAGAGATTGGCCTGTGAAATTCATTCATATCAATGTTGACATTCCTCTCTTCACGCATCTGCCAATCACTTCACAGTCATGACATACAAAACCTTTTAAGAAAAACAGCTTGAAGCGGTTTAAGGATGGTTGCTGGTCCTGGCGGGTCACCAGACTGCTAAGGTGGGCTTTTAAAGGGTTTTGGACACTTGTTGTTTTTTATTTATTTTCTGTGTTCAGTTCTCACAATGCACCTCACTGTTGGATTGCACCGTTACCCGTAGAGAAGGTTTAGTCTATCCTCAGACAATTATTTGAAGAACGTCATTTCTCTAAGCTGATGTTAACACAACATGACAGAGCATTCAGAACAAAGTGAATCTTCAGTCATATTGGTTTTGATTAATATGAGCGGCAAACAAGGCGTTAGAAGTATGGCAGAGTAAACAGCTTTGCTGATAGATAAACCTGTCAGTTTAAAATAGTTTTCAGGTTTTATTTTTATTTATGTAAGCACATTAAAACACATCTGCTAGCAAGTGAAGCTACAGTAATATCATGCATTGCTTTAAACGGTTAACGTACTTTTTACATTTAACTTATGAACAAAACAAAACTGCACAGATATATGAGAATCCTCAGTTGAAAGTCATCTGTGAACTCTTCTGTGAGTATCGGTGGCTCTGTGCTGGCAACTAAACGTCTCAGACTCAAATCCAATCAGCTGTCTGAACAAAAAGCACATTTGAGAAACTGAATTTGTACAAATTTGTTTTGAAATCAAACTATTATTGGATTTTGAGAAATGTGTTTTAGTGTTCCCAGATATTACACCGCTCTCTAAACAGATCAGATTTCATCACGTGCACAAAAGAATAAAGATTTTGAGTATTTGAGAGAAAAAAGTAAGGCCAAGTATCAAGTTCATTCTCTATAGTATCGGCTAACAAATCTTACTGTATTTACTTTCAGTGCTGTAACCCTAAATCTATTCAATTATATTATAAAGTTCAAATAAGAGCCTTACTGGCAAGAGTTAAAAAAACTCTCCATTAACTACAACAACAATAAACAGTTTATGAACTATTAATAAACATTCCTCCCAAACATACACTGTAAAAACATTGCTGTAGTTATGCAGCTGTTTGGCAGTAACTTACTGTAGATTTAAATTTGATGATATTTACCGGCAACAGTTTATTCAAAGTTAAATGAACATTAAACATAAACAAGTCTTTTTCTTTGCCGAAGAAAACTATAAAATAAAATATTCATGCAAAGCATTCTGGGAACCAGAAATCCTTAACAACCTATTTCTGTTTTTTCCTTCAGATTTTGTTTCCCAGAATGCTTTGCATGATGCTGTTATTGTATATTTAATGTTCATTTAACTTTGATAAAATTGTTATTGCCAGTAAATAACATCAATTTATATCTACAGTAAGTTAACAGCTGTCATTTCTACACTGTAAAAAATTGGCTGGTTGCCTTGCCAGTAACTTACTGTAGAAGATAAAGACTAAAAATGTTTCATGTTCATTTAACTTTGAACAAACTGTTGCCCGTAAATAACATAAATGTAAAATCTACAGTAAGTTACTGGCAGCTAGTTGCCAGTGATTCCCAGTAATACTGTAATTTATACAGACATTTTTTTACAGTGTGGCTTTGGATGGATGCTTTGTAAATCTCATATGTACACCATTCGAAAGTTCAAAGATCTATTTTGAGTTCTTATTTTTCTTCATTATTCAAGTCATTCATTATAAAAATATTTTTTTAAATAAAAATTTAGTTAAAAGGAATGAATATGTTTTTGTCTACAAAAGTAATTTTAAACATTTAAACATCTTCGGATTAAAAAAGCTTTTTTAAGAATGTGGTGTTTCACAACTTTGTAAGAGTATAGTGTACACAGATGAATCCTAACTTCCTCAGGACTTAAGGAACATTCAACAAATGAAAAGAAAAACCAAAACAAAATTCCTTCCTGCACAGTAGTAAATCTCATTCCAGAAGGACGCGTGCGTCTTTATTCCTCGTGTCTGAGATGAGATGCACAGAAGGGGGTTTGGGAATTACAAGCAAAAACACAAAACACATTCCAGAACAAACACTCGCAGACGAGTACAAATACTTTCCACTTATTTACCTGTGGACATCAAAGATTTCTGTGTGACCGTGACTTATTTATCAAACCTCAGGATTAAACAACAGGAAGCTGACGTCCGGATTTGTGGTGAAGTTAATGATGTTTATTCTTTTGTGTCTGGAGTTTTATGACTCCAAAACAATAGCCTGGGTTTTAAAAGCCCGTAAACACTGACAGGCTAACGGTTAAGATTAGTTTATTAGATTTACAGTAAAGATTTTCATGGGTTACAGTAAAGTGGCAGGGCATTGTTTGCTCAACTGAACGTCAGATGTTAACGTTTAACATTCTTCACCATACATAACTGTGTGAGAGATCTGCAGGTACACGTCAGATGAGAAATAAACAGATCTTATGTTTTATTACCCATAAATCTCTGCTAAAACTAACAGGAGTTGATGTTTGATTTATTGTTGGAGAGCGAAATGTCTTTGTGCTGTTGGGATCAAATCTGAGACGTTATCTCTGCCAGCAGACGGCTGAATGTGTGTGTGTGTCTGTGCGATTACGTTTCATCTGGAAAAACACTGACGATATATACAAATATTCAAACAGCTACTCAAGATCTGCTTTTTATCCTGCTCAATGATTTGAAAAATCACAAATGAAATCTCAAACTTTTCTCTTACACTGTGATAAAAATGAAATGAAAATGCTTCTCAGATGTTTCTCTTGAGAGAAAGTGCTCACTAATATCTTAAGTGTCGGCTCTCCTGATTTTGCCAAGTGGTTGATGTCCTCAGGCCAACATTATGTTGACCCTAGGACAACATTTCAATCAACCAATCAGATTTCAGAAATAAGATTATAGTTTTAAGTTTAAGCTTACAACCAGGTTTAGCTGTTTCTAGACCATTGTTTTTTTACTTATCATGTCCCTCTGATTTTAAGGTTTGGTTATGGTTAGGGTTGGGGTTTGGGGTAGGTTTAGGTTTTATTTAGATAAACATCTCTATTAAAGTAAAAGAAATCTCAACATCTTAAAACGAAATTCTCCAATGAAATCACAATATAAATACTGATGATCTGAGCTTTACTGGCCACATTCATATCACGGCTCTTAACTCATGTGACTCATGTTTTTCAAGAGGACAAACATCTTAAAGGATTAGTCAATTTTCTTAAAAAAAAAAATCCAGATAATTTACTCATCACCATGTCATCCAAAATGTTGATGTATTTCTTTGTTCAGTTGAGAAGAAATTATGTTTTTCTAAGGAAAACATTCCAGGCTTTTTCTGATTTTAATGGACTTTAATGGACCCCAACACGTAACAGTTTTAATGCAGTTTCAACAGAGTTTCAAGGGACTCTAAACGATCCCAAACGAGGCATAAGGGTCTTATCTAGCGAAACAATTGCCATTTTTGAGAAGAAAAATCAAAAATATACACTTTTAAACAACAACTTCTCGTCTATCCGGTCCTGTGACGCACCAGCGCAACCTCACGTAATTGCATAGTGACGTAGAAAGGTCACGTGTTACATATATGAAACACGCATATGCGGACCATTTTAAACACTAAACTGACACAAAGACATTAATAACAATCATTCCACATACAACAAGTCTGAACGCTCCTCTTTCAACACACTTGTAAACACTGGGGCGTAGTTTCGCATATGTCATCCGTGACCTCTTGACGTGATGATGTATTACGTGAGGTCGTGCTGGAGCGTCACAAGACCGGAGATAGACGAGAAGTTATGGTTTAAAAGTGCATATTTTTCTTGTCAAAAATGACAATCATTTCACTAGATAAGACCCTTATGTCTCGTTTGGGAGTCCTTTGAAACTCCGTTGAAACTGCATTAAAACTGTTAAGTGTTGGGGTCCATTAAAGTCCATTAAAATCAGAACAAGCCTGGAATGTTTTGCTCAAAAAACATAATTTCTTCTCGACTGAACAAAGAAAGATGCAGGGCTCTGAACCGGTTCAAGGAACGAAAACGAAAACCGGAAACGAACAAAATTTTAACAGGAACAAAAACGAAAACGAAAACAAAATCAATTTTAATCGTTCTGAACAGAAACGTTTATTTAAAATTACCATTAACCGGTTAATAACGTTATTTTATCGTTTTCTTTAATATTGTACTTATCAGTGACCAATCATGATTTGAACAGTACAACATGTAACTTTGACGCATCAAGCGTGAGTGACTTTGACAGACACATAGCGTGAGTGAAATGGCCGCGCAGCAGTCATCGAGTCTCCGGCCCGATAGCATTTGTCTTAAATAACCACAAAGCTACCCATCAAATGTTCAGAGGTATGTTTAAGTTAAAACTTGCTTTGAAATATGAAGATGCAAACTGTAACTCAAAAAAGCCAGGGGACTTAAACCACTGTCAATAACTTTTTAGATGGGTCGCCACCAAGAAATTCCTTTTCGTTATTATTTTTCTTACGACAAGCTGTCTTAACAAATCTGTCTGCAATATTAAAGGATGTGGGGGAGAAGTACAGTAGCCGGGAATCACTGAGGTAACTTACAGAGGCACATTTAACGTAAACATCCAGCAGAGTATGCTGCGGTTTCAACCAGTAAAAGACATGGTTGAAAACGGGTCGTTTTTTTCACCTGTTTATACTTAAAATGAATGCAGGTATTTCTTTTGTGGTTTTAACAATTAATGAAATGTTGAAGTTTAGTTATATCATGTGTTATGTTATTATTTTTGTGTGAAAATTAGTCTGTATGCATTCATTTGTTAAAGTATAGCCTGAATTAAAATAACGTTATTAACCGGTATTTTTTCTAAGTAAACCGTTTTCGGAACGTAAATGTTCAATGAGGAACGCAAAAACGGAAACGTTAAAATATCGATTCTGCTCGGAGTGAAACGATTGATAATTTTTTTCATTTTTAAGCCCTGGAAAGATGACATGGTGATGAGTAAATTTTTTTAAGCAAACCTCAATGAAACTTCGCTGAGAAATCTGTGAGATATGACCGTTATATGAGGAATGCAAGAGCAACATCTGAGCAATAACATAATCTCAGGGTTTTTTCAGGTCCACATTCACTTATTTGAGAATACAGAAAAGATGTTTTAGATCAAATCAGCTCACCATTTCTGGCCTCCGGCTTCATGCTGTTGAACCGTGTATCCAAACTGAGCCTCCTTTGAACCCTGGATGATTCGTGCATGTCGTGTGTCGATATTAAAGCACGTCTGAGGCCCTAAAACAAAACAACATAAAGATTTGATTCAATTTATTCAGACAGTCCATAGACAGACATATTACAAACAAAACTGAATTAATCTGAATCTTAAATCTGACAGGAACACAGTTAATCTGAAAGACATTCAGAGTTGTATTTGTAGTAAACTAGATGACAACAAACTGAACTAGTCTGCAGTTATAAAAACCAAACACTGTCACAAGTTCAACACACCAATTTCAAAAAGATTTACTTGACATTTTGATGGAAACCTTTAACAATCACATTTGGCACGAATACATTGAAATAGCAGCGTTTGCATGAATGGATCATTAACAAAAGATTTAAATGTTAGAAAATGTAAAAGACTTTCATCAGTATGAGGTCTACCGAAGTCACAATTCATCTCAGACGATAAGAGAACTGAAGAAAACATTCATGATAATAAGAAAATATCAAAGGCAATTCTGTGTCCTGTTCCACTTTCCTCTCAATCTCAACGGCAGCAGCTTCTGGATTTCATTAAAATATTTATCAGGAAAGGTCACTTGGATGAGAGGAAGTAATATAGGATCACAGAAACTGTGTCACATCACCTTTCAAGTTTAATTTCCTCAGGAAACGTTTCCTCTGACAGGAAATAAGAAAAACAACTCAAGCCCATCATCATTTCCTTTAAGTTTCTCATAGAAATAAAGTCAGACTACAATCTGATCACATCTATAAACGCAAATAATGAAGACATTATTTCTCATATGCAGTCTGATGTTTGATGTGAATTTGTTTTGGAGAAATTTATTTTGTCTTGTACATCTGGAAACTTTGTTTACTTTTCCTGATCAGATTTTTCCTTGTGTCTTTATGCTTATTAGCCAGAATGTGATGTTATACATTAGCAAATAACGGTTCTCACCAATACAATTGTAAAATAAAGAAAACCTTTACATTAACCCTAACCCTACATGCCCCAGAAAACATTTACTATTACCCATTTATCCTGACTGACATGTTGACTATAAGTGGCTTATTTGAAACACTTTACATAAAGCAACAAATGAAATAAAACGATTAGAAATCTGATCTGAGTGTTCAAACCAAGAGACTCCAAAAATCTGATTCAAACTGGATTTCAAAACCACACATGGATGTGCTTTGGATCATCATAGTAAACATTGGATTTACTGTTCAGACCACAAACAACTGTATGGCAATGATTCAAACACACCGTAAACACAAAATTGATCTAAAACGAATGGATCGATTCTGGCTCAGAGCTCAATGATGACAGCAGACAGGAATGAACTAAACAACTTTACAAAAACTTTCCTTCTGAGATATTTGTATAAAATACCTGCAATATTTTTTAATCCAGACATGAAAGTAAAGAGAAAGTGAACTCTAGACCTCACACCAGACTGCAGTTAAAAACAGAAAACCTTCAGTGGTTTTGATTAAACTGAAAGTAGGTTAAAATCTGTCTTTACTCATGAAATCTGGATAAACCAGTAGATACTTCCTGTTCAATCGGCCAATCACAACCCGCTCCAAGTGTTGTCACGGTAACACAAAAATATCCAACTCAACATCATCCTCCACATTCAGATTTTACAGCTGCCGCACATTACAACAAAATCTAATCTTACTCTTCTTTAAAAGCGTTGTGATTTTATTCATCAAACAAGAACTGTGTCCTTTATCCAGAGAAACACTCACAAATAACCCAAAAACTTTAGCACAGGCATCAAATCATTAATGGAAAGCATTCGCGATGAAGACAAGAATGCATTTTCCATTTGAAAACATTTCATTTCATTTCATTGAAAGGAAGACATTTATGATCTCCTGTCACTCAAGCTGTGTAATGAATCTACGCCTTCTACTGGATGATAAATGCAAACACAACACATCAACAAATCACACGCTGAACGTCAGGACTGTGACCAAAATCCAAGAAATAATACTCAAGGTTTGTGATTCATATTAATGATTTACAAAAGCACATTATACAATATACAAATCAAAGAAATCCATAATGAAATGCAAATATCTGTATTGTCTTCATCTATACATTCAGGTCCAGACGAGAACAGCAGGAGAAAGTTAAACTGTTATCGTGTTGCCTACATATATTAGAAAGAAACTCCATCACCCCTCACATGAAGGCAAATTAATGACACACAACATCACATCTGTAATGCATTACTGTGAGGACACATCTGTATCTGAATCTGAATCAATCCTAACTGTCTGTCAATATCTACTAACTATGAAAATACATATAAGTGTTTGAGAGCAGTAATTTCATATATTTATTGCAATGTCAAAAATTAAATGAACTTTCAGGTGAGATCTATATGAAGGCAGTGCTCATAAATCCCACACAGATTCTCCAGAAGCATACATTTATTTAAGATAGTTCATTCAAACCCAAGACATTTAGATTCATTACGCTGTACTCTGTAACCTGCTCCAGTGTGATTCAGTCACAACATCCACCTCATTAAACTTCACCTGGATTCCCTTCTGTGAATCTTGAGTAACTTTATCAACCACAGCTGTGAACCAGGAGCAAATGTACCAGACAGAAATAAAATCATCTTCTGGATCATTTAGTCTGACTGTCTGTTTGATGAAGGTGTCTGACCATATGCATCACATCTGTGTATTAGTGTCAAATATACACACAATAAATGAGCAGCACACACCTGACAAACACACTTTCATAAAGTCACACACACACTTAAGAGATAAAAGTGACACAAACTAACCTGGCAGCAGAGAACCGATCCAGAAGAGCAGAATATAAGAGCTCTCCATCATGAAATCAAGCAGAATGAGTGAATCTTGAAGAACAGCAGAGCTTCATCACAAGAGGAGGAGCTCACAGCAGATACCAGCAGAGAGAGAGAGAGAGAGAAGGAAAGCTTATGCCAGATTATTTCATAAAGTGGAAAACAAAATCTTGCTTGTGCACTTCATTGAGTGCGCTAGGTGAAAATGATGCCATTAAACTAGTTACCTGTGTGTACTGTACCATAAGTCAGTAAGGTGATTTCATCGTTGATGCTTTAACTCTTATGATGCACATTCCTGGTCCACACATCTGATGACTCTGAGATGACTTTTTAAACCAGTAATGTTAATCCATAGCTGTGTGTTAGATGTTGGTTGTGATAAATTCATCATGTCAGAAGTCCACACAGTCATTAAATGATGATTCTTTATTCACTAACTACAAAACTGTTTACTACAAGTGTGTCAGATAGTGATTCAGTGATCCTGGTAACCAGTGAATCTTCTGGCAGGCAGCTGCTAAAGAGGAAATAACATTGACCGCAACACAAGACGTCTTGCATTAGCATCACACAATTACACCTGCAGGCACTAAAGACCGAAGCAAATAACATCACAGTCTAAAGAACTCATTTAACATAAATAAACATGCATGTAATGAGGAAACATCTCATGTCATTTAAAACCCTTTAATGTTTCATAAGTCATGAATATTAATCCAGATCATGAACGATTGTTATGCACCATCATTTTATAGCTCAATTTAGAATATTAAAACTTTATCAGTAAGACAACCAATGATGCCAAATCTTCACAAGTCATCTCTGAATACACAAAATCACAGATTAGATATAAAAGTCATGATGTGTGGTAATAAATAACTTCTGTTCCTCACAAACAGAGAAATCACATAACTTTTCAAGATTTCACTGCAGACTAAATGAATTTTAGGAATGACGTGATGTCATTTGTCTTTTAGGAGTTCTTTAAGTCACCATCCACTTTTAACTTAAACATACTGCAGGATTCAGTGCTTCAGGAACAAAGCTGCACATCTCTTCATGTGATCTGTTTTCAAGGTAAAATATCTGAAGGATCTTTTTAGTCCAAAACATTTCATTAAAAAAGTGAATATAATTCTGGAATATCAATCAGCAGATGACGAGTGTGTAAAATAAACTCAGACCACTGCTGTATAAAATCTTAATATAGTTGTTTTTTGGGTGTGTTTGGTCTCATTTAATAATGTTCACAGTCCTACAATTAAATCTGTATCAAATTAATCCAGACTGCGTCACAAAAACCACAGAATGTCCTTATGTAAATTAACCATGTTTTTGTAGTAAACATGTAGTAACCATGTTTTTTTGTTTATAGATTACTATTAGCAGAACCATGGTTTTACTACACTAACCATGTTTTTTTTGTTTTAACTGTAGTAAAACTATGGTTAATTTTCGTAAGGGTGACCAGATGTGCTAAAATATCATCTAAAGGCCACATCAATCCAAACTAAACATGAAGCCATCTGTTGATCCACAGAGGTTTGGTTCTGTTGATGTCATTTATCCGGCCGGGTCAGACATGTGGACGGTGGACCTGAGCCACAGAAACAGTGTAAAAAGCAGACATTGTGTTTAACTCATTACTGTAACTCTGTCTTAACGTGATGTCATGAGTTATAGACTACAGCGGGCTTCATCTCTTTTAACGTATGCATGTGTGTATAGATCAGGCTTCACAATGACAGAGAAACACAGCTGCCACTCAACTCTATACTGCACCAAAAAACATTGTTGGTCCTGGATCAACATTTTCATTAACCAATTAGATTGAAGGATTAGGATTAGGGTGTATGTTAGATATATTATATTAGGTATTGGATTAAAAGCTCTTCTCAAACTATTATTTCACACTAATTTGAAGGGTAAAAAATGGTTGGGGTTTGCGTTAAGGGCACGTTTGGGTTTCTTTGATAAAAATGTTGATCCAGGACCAACAAAAAAATCTTACGTTGTGAAATTACAGTGACCACTGTACAATACAGTAGCCTACCGTAGACAATGAGAGGATGGTGCGTGTGTTTTCTCTAACAGCCGCTTGAGGACAGCAAACATCTGAAATCTGTCCTGATTATAAATTAACATATACATCTAATATAATTTAGTAAATAAATAATTATAAATATATATAAATGCTTTTCTTTTCAAACTGTCCCACAAACCTCTAACATTCCAAGTTGTGAACGACAAAGATTTAAACAAATAATCATGCTATTTTTTTTTTCTCAAATGGTATGGATTTTTTTTTTTATAACTTTGTGAACATACAAACACTGTGCCAAGGGGAAACAGAGTTAAATATTATAGCATTTGAGAAATGAAACATTTTGAGGGCTTTGAGTTGGTGGAGTCGATGAGTGTCCAAGTATAGGACTTAATTAATCCTTACAAAAAACAGAAAAATATGGCTTAGCACATAAATGGTATCGACCTTTTATTTTTTTTAAATGGTATCGATTATGACGCAGGAAACACTGCTGACGTCAGATTGTCTGCGGGTTCGCGATCAGGGTGCTTAGAGGAATGCAAATTGTCTGACACACAAATAAGATCCTATCATTGCATTCAGACACTTTAAAGTTTAAAATAAACTAATAGTAATTTTTTTGTAACTGCAGATGCCTGTGCTTATCTTTTTTTACAGTCTATATGGTGTTTATATTTTTGAGTTGCAAAAAGGAAGCGCTTGCATTTCCTCTCACATCCACATGAGGTCAGCAAACATCATCTGCTATCTATCCTGAAGATCAAACGACACTCAGGGACTATATGAAGGTAACACACAGTTAACCTCAGCCTTTAGTTTCAAAACACAAGGTGACTTTTGGGGGGTATTTCAATAACCACTTGTTCTGTGAAAGTGCTACAGATCTGAATTAGTTTATTGGTTTAGCTGATGTAGTCTGCTAGAAGATGCCATAACCTACATTCTGGAAAATAAACATTATTATAACTTTTTATTTCTAACAGCAAATTGTTACTCAAGTACTTTATAGATTTGTTTCTTGATAAACAGTGTTTGTCCTAAATGGACAAATGTTTCTTAACTGACCATCATAAAGTAAAGCTGCATCATAAAGTGTTACTGCAAATCTTTTATGGTGAACAGCTGTCTGAAATCAATGTAAATGTTGTATTTCTGCATTGAAACTCTTTAAAGAATGTTTGACACATCTGTGCATTTAAATCTATTCTTATATGAACTTATTTCTTTTTCACTTCATAGTAATGCAGTCACATCCTAAAATATGAGCGGTCAGAAGGGGGCGATGTTGATATAATAATCACTGTGGTCTTCACACCAGATGCCACATTACTTTGACATGATTTTACTCTATAGATTTGTAAAAGTAAAGCCAGACAGAGGGAGGGAGAGTCCTGAAAACAAATCCAAACTCTGGCACTGAGCCTCACAGGACATAAGGAAGAAATTAAAGATTTACGACTCTTTGCTGTGATCGTAACCTCTCCTCTGACAGGACGAAACATCATCAATCCTATGCTTCTGATCCTCGAGTCACATGTTTTCTGTCAGCCAGACGTCAGACACTTTTATCAGACACTCATATTATACATGAGAGCTTATTTATAGATCAATATTACACCTGGTACATCACCTTAAGAAAGTCTGAGATGTAACAAGCTTTCATTTGTTTGTGTGTTACAATACTTCCTACTTTCTCTTATGTCCAGAGTCAGGTCAGTTTAAACTAAACATCTTCATGTTAAATAATATCATATGGACAAGAAGTTTAAGACGCTTGAAAATATAAAACATTTTTTTAAATCATTTGACAAAGTATAAGTAACAGTCCTGCTTCTTACTGGAAGTGCAGATGATGAACAGACAGATCTGATATGAGATACTGATGAGACCACACAGGAATCGTGTTGATGTTTCTCTTCAGATAATCTTTCTTTAGCCACAACAACACCATGAAAGATTTCCTTCTTGAAGATTCACCCACAGATACGCCACAGCGCTCCTCTGAACTCATGTTAGGACTTTAAACTATCAAAATGATCTCATCTACACCTATCAGAGCAATAAACTCAAACTGTTTGTGCTACAAACCATCAAAGCTGAGTGTAGATCTGTATCAGCAGCAGGGAGTTCATTCATTATAGAGTTTGTTTCTTTTCAATCACTTCCCTGAAGTATTATTATATTTTAAATGTGCATCCATGAATCAAAGCTGTAATAAATCAACCACGACAACCCTGAGCATCATACAAGTCAGAATGAGAATCACACCAGAGTAGGGTTGCCACCTTTGATTTCTGAAAAACCGGGACACTCAGATTAATTTTTTGTTTTTGTTTTGTTTTTTGGAGGGGGGATCAACTAATATTTGCAAATATACTATGTTAACAGTTGAAAGCTCTATTCCCTCTCTAACCTATATTTGTCCTGACATAGATGCTTTCCCTGATGTAGATGCACTCCCTGATGTAGATGCACTCACTCTGGACTCCTTTCAACATTAAAGGCGAAGTCCATGATGTTTGAAAGCCAATTTTGATATTTGAAATCACATAAACAAACACGCCCCTACCCCAATAGAATCTGGACCTTCTGTTGATAGACCCACCCCACACATACGCAACCCAGGCAAGTATGACGGTTAGTAGACACGCTCCTTACTGCTGATTGGCTATAAGTGTGTTTTGGTAGTCGGCCCGACTCCTTTTTCAAAGCGTTTTTCAAACATCGTCGACTCCGCCTTTAAATATATACATTAAATACATTTTTGTATAAATATTGTGTAAACATGTACTGCATTATTATATTCTATTATAAAATATAATCATTTGTACAAATATAGGATACATTCTTTAGCAATTAAAACATGATTACATGTATTATAATAGATTATAAACAACTTTTTGTTTTTGTTAACTTAGTAAATTTGGGCAACCTAAAACTGACATTTCTCACCTCTTTTTCCGTGTGTATTTCTCATCCCTTTTTGCTGCCTGCAGAAGTCTTGGCTGTCCCTCAATGAATGCTTTAAACTCCAAGCATGATCATTTAAAGTTTAATCTAACTTAAAGTTCAGCTTTGACCAACCCCATTGATCGTTTTAAGCTGACTAGCAACTTAACTCAAACTATTTCATCCAGGATGTGTGTGTGTGGAATCTGTGGATGCGACGCGTGCGACCAACCGACAGCATAGGTAGTTGCTAGGCGATAAGTTGAGCTTCCAATCAAATAAAAGTAAACGCCTGGCCAATCCACTGTGTTACCTGTTCTATTTTACCCGGTTACAGACACAGGATTGGATGAACACAGAAACAGTGGAAGGAAACGCTTTAATTTGAAACCAGGAAATTCTGCTTTAAAAGTTCATTTTCACAAAAAACCGGGACAATTCGTGTCCTGGGAAAGAATATAAATTTTCCGGGACAGTGACCCAAAAAAGAGAACAATCCTGGAAAAACCAGGACGGGTGGCAACGCTACACCAGAGATGATTGAAGTGTTTGATTGTTTAATGCTGGACTTGTGTTTTATTATTAAAGACTGTCGATCTGCTCTGCCTTCTGTTTTCTCTTCATTCAGGTGTGCAGGAAATTCAGTTTGGAGTTACAATCCCAAATTAAAGCTTTCAGTTGTGCACCTGTGAATCAAAGCATGATGGGAATGAAGAGGAGGGGGAGACGACTTCATACATGAGACCACAAACAACTTCACCGTACTCATCAGACTCTCTGTAAGTGTGTGTGTGCCTTGTTTGTGTACGTTTAGTTTTCATCAATAAGAACAGGTATGTATTGTCTATTATTTTTTTTGTAATGAGTTTTCCCAGAAATGTATTTCAGAGTATCTCATATGACTCAACAGACTCACTTCAATGTTTGTCACACATTAATAGTTTCATCACACACAGAAGCGTGTTTGTGCGCACACATCTATCATGTCACAGACTCATTTTTCCATCTGCAGATCTGCTGAAAGGAAAACTTCAGTCAAGCGGATGGTTTAAATTCTCGGAGAGAAAGCAGGAATGCTGGTTTATGATGAAAGAGACTCGTCAACAGTTAAACTGTTCAGTGTAAGTAAATCCTATCATCTTATGCCTGGCTCACACCACAGGATAATCGGGCCGAATTTACCCCGATTTTCCCCTCCCGAGAATCCGAGGGAAAATCGGGCAATGGACCTTGATCGGCTCCGAAGTTCGGCCCAGATTATCCTGTAATGTGAGACGTTTAAAAGTCTAAACTTACACCTTGCGATATGCTCTCAAGCAAATCGGGGCCGCCCCGATCTTATCAAACATGTTTGATATTTAGGATTTTAAATCCGCATAATTACGTCAGTACTTTCACAATAATCAATGAGAGACGGAGATGATTGACAGCTTTCGGGACCGCGAAACAAGCTGCAGTACGGGTAGACAGCGCAGCCGGAGAAATAGTTTGTGGAAGTTAATGTTTCATTCTACTTTCATTCCGCCACAACTGCAGCTCGTTGGGGCAGACAGGCGATTTAAAATATCGAAATGAATTCCTCGCTTGATTCACGTTGTTCACTGTTTTATAAACATTATCTAAAATATCTTAAAAACAACAGAACATGATGATGGTCAGTCACATCACGCACCTGCAGCTATTCTGTGTATAGAGGAAATTTAATAAAATAAATAGGCATACACGAAATATGTTTCACTTAAATAATTAGCATATAAACAAAACGAATTTAAATTGATATGACGATTTTCAGTTCTTTTTTGTGACGTGCTCCACAAACGCACAGAAACTGATTGCTGAAACACCGCACACTTGTGAATCTGATGCGCCTCATATCCAGACTTGCAACGTTTCACATTAAATTACATATTTGTCCAGAACCATTGGTAATGTAAATACTGAATTTGACACTAGACACTACACTGCAAGATAGAATAGATTAGAATAAAATAGAAACTTTACTGTGATAATAAAACTATAATGAAATTTGTTTAGAAGCTCTCAAAGCAGTAGCCTCAGAAGAATAAATAAGAAAAATAGAATTTACATAGTATATAGCTAAAAATAATATCACTGCAGAGCAGTATATAGGCTATACAGTGGAATTAAATAATGCAAACAACAGTGCAAAATAGAGTTTAACCAAGCATAAGTCATTTAGCAGCAATGCTTATAAACCTACAATAATATTCCCGTTAGGAAGAAACAGGAAAACAGAGCATTGATAGAAATAGCATACATCACTTAATAGTAACTCCTAAATGTGCAAAAAAAAAAAAAAAAAAGTGATATATAGACTAGCCAATTATATTTAAAATATGTTTTTAAATAGATGTTTAAATTTAAATAAATCTTGCATAGGGATTAGACCTGAGTTGGTGCTAGATTGTGCATACATATACAGTATGCATTCAAACACTGCCTGCATAACACATCCTTAAAACATATCATGATCATTGCCATAAACAAGAGCTGAGGCGGAGAAATCACCTAGGTTTCAAAATGAAAGCTGATACTTTGTAAATATTTAAAAAGAAATCATAATAAATGTATCATAATCTTCATTCCTTTATATACTCTTCTCCTGAGGTGACGTGAAGTGCTTGCTCTGGCAAGATAATCCTAATAATATCCTTTAGTGTGTGATGCACTAGTATTTTAAATTCCTGTAGTGTGAGCATGTTTAAGATTTGAGAGAAGAATATCTGACAAGATTCTCCTTATGTGTGTGCTGCAACCAGATTTCATAATCTGCCAGGATTTAAAAAATCCTGTAGTGTGAGCCAGGCATTACTCATGTAGGAGTCACAGATTTCTCTATCAAACCCTCCATACAAACAGTGTGTAACTGAACAATCCTCATTTCATTGTCTTACTGCTTCACACCCAAGTTAAAAACAGCAAAATCTTTTATGAAATTATCCCGTGTGCACATGTCTGTAACACAGAAACCTTGTCTTAAAGCAACACCATGTAGTTTCCATGTAAAAATGACTTCCAGCTCCCCCATGTGGTTGAAAAGCGCAACAGTGCCTGGTATCAGGCACTCTTCTGCAGGCAGGGGGAGGGGCGGGGCTGTGTTTCCTACCCTCCACCGCCACTTTCAGAGTGTGCTTGTAGCAGCTAGGAGGCTGCTCAGGTTGCAGCAACAGTACAATTTGTCCAGTTAAAAGTTGTTCTATCACAGAAATAATTTTAGAGACATTTTTTAAAGGTAAAAAACTACATAGTGTTGCTTTAAATCAGCCTCACAGGTTTAGTTTATTCTCCCTCTCCAAACAACTGTGAAGGACTTCAAATTCAATTATGAGAAGATTTGTTCTGCACATTGTCGATAAGGTCGGCACATTAATTTTGCCTTCATGTCCTGACTTCTGATTTTAATTTCCTGCAAACATGATACACTATCAAAGACTTTAACACGCATTCTTGATCATGGAGTCGTGACAGATCTCCAGCAGGAACACAAATGAATTCAGAACAGTCCAGATACAGTCCATGATCAGATATATCATGATCCTTAGTGTTCAAAAGGCTCAAAGGTCCTAAATATCTCAGATGCCTTAGACCAATCAGGAAGCGCAACGTCATCAGAGCGTCACAGAAAGAGGAAGAAACTGTTCTAAGAGAAAAAGCAGGTGCTGCACGTGAGAAACTTATCGCGTGCAAACTAACTAATCTAAGCTTCATTTAAATCTAACTTCAAGTGTGTATTGAGTTGCTGTGTGTGTACATGCAAAAAAACCACACACAAGTTTGTAATTCAACAAAGTCTTCAGTAAAGCAAGAAAAACTTTACTATGTCCTGTAGTGCTTCTTTTCACAACTAAGCATCTCATTCAGTTCTGACCGACTGCCTGCTGCTTTCCGCACCTATAACTATTCACTACATTCCGAACCCTACACTTCACTTAGCATCTTACACTTGAAAACATCTCCAGTGCCTCCAGAACTTTTATTCAAACCTCATTACTAACTTTAAAATGTGATATAACGTACAAAATTGAACAGAAAACATGAAGCAGAAATAGAGAGAGCGCGAGAGAGAGAGACAGTGAGCGAGCGAGTGAGCATCATGCCTGTGTAATATTCCAGATGATGATCCCATGAATCCAGTCTGTGGAGTTTCATTGAGTCTTTATCATCCATGTGTGCTCATTAGAAAACTTGTGTCATATTTTTAAAGTGTTGAATACTCCAAAGAACATCAACTTAAAGGAGGGGTGCATGATCTCTGAAAGCCAATGTTGATATTTAAAATCACCTTAACAAACACACCTCTACCCCAATAGAATCTGGACCTTCTGTTGATAGACCCGCCCACACAAACGCAACCCAGGCAACGATGTCGTTCAGTAGACAGTAGACAAGACCATAACTACACAATACAAGCACAGATCCAACTACAAAATCCATACAATCAGTGTAGAATTGATCTGAGAGTGTCATTAATATTAATGAGGTGATTTAATGATCTTTGTTTTTTTTTTAAAGCTAGCTATAGACACTTTCAGCAAAAACAACTTAAACAAAAGGCTTTTGTGGACGGTCTTCAAATTCTTGTTGTCTGCCAAACCTCTCAGCACAGTTGTGATCCATGCTCGTCATCCCCAATCGTCTATTTAGCAAACTAAAAGATTTAATTTATGATAAGGTATTTGTTTCAGATATCAGTTAAGCTTCTAGTTTAAATACATAAATAAATACAGACTGGAAGTTTACATCAGTTCAGACGTGTAACCACTACAACACGCATGCGTCCGATGAAACCGTCGTCTATAATGGATTTATTTCTAGCTACCAAACTGTAAGACATCTTAAAGGATTGTGTTTTAAATGTGAAGTGAACAAGCATGTAGATTTCCAGTTGTAATGTTTACTGTACTACTGTATGCTGTGCTGGAATCATGTATGGAGTGAGAATATACAGCCACTGTTCTCAGATCTGCACACAGATGAGATCATTCAGATTTAACACAAGCGTTAACTTGAGCAGGAATAATCATTAAAACTCTTCTGAAAGTGGACCTGGACAGCATCTTTGAAACACTTTGAACTGATCTCAGATCAGTAAGATGTTTCCTCCAGTCTCTTATAGTAAAAGCATCATATATCCTCCAGGCTTGTAAATGGTCAAACTAAAGATGCATACGTCTGTCATTTGTTCTTCACTCGTCTAGAAGAGTTTGGCTAAGTGAGAAGACTTCACCCACAAATCCTTCAGTCCATGATTGCGATTTCAGGTCTTGAAGAGATGTTTGTGTTATCAGGATGATTGTTAAACGGTGTCACATCAGACGTGTTCATGTAGGATTAACTGCTGATCCATACTGTATATCTATCTCTTTATTAACCATTTACATGTCATCAGATTTGAACATAATGAGAAATGATGCTGACGCTTGAGAAATCAAGACAAGAGTTGTTGTGTAAAGATCATTCACCTGAGGTCAGAAAGCTTCACATCATTCCATCTGTGCTGTCCTCTTATACAAACCTGCTGCTCTTTTACTATCGTAACAAGACTGAGGTGCAGGAGTTTGTTAAGATGATTACACTAAAACTGTATGATACATGAGTGATGCTGACCTCAGATCATTTATATCTCATGAGTGCACTGAACTGTGTTGATGTTTCAGTTTTGTGAAGCTCTGTGATCTTTGAGCAGATGTTTGCCTGAAGGAGCTTTGAGTCAGATGATTGTTATTTTAACACCAGTATGATACAGATGTGTGCAGTAAATTCCCACCAGAAACCATACTTAATATATCTTCATATTATCCTACACAAGTGCGTGTGTGTGTGTGTGTGTGTGTGTGTGTGTGTGTGTGTGTGTGTGTGTGTGTGTGTGTGTGTGTGTGTTTAAAGTGGAAGCTTGTTAATCCACTAACATAGCAGAGCAGATTCTCATCAGTTAATGGACGCTGACCGGCTTTACAAACCGCTGACACATCAGATTCCAGTGTCTGACCACAGACTCTATAACAGATGAAAGGTGATGAGACATAAGATCTGCGTGCATGCGTGTGTGTTTATGTGTGTGTGTGTGTGTGCGTGTGTGTGTGTGTGTTTTTGTCTCTCTGTGTGCGTGATGTTTTATCTGTGGATGCTGTGGGGGTTCTGTGTTCAGTATCCCAGCGTGCCGCGGTCGCTCAGCTCCAGAACACAGATCTACTACAGGAAATAACAGTGTGATGTCCACCCTGTGTTTCCTGACCTGTGCGTGCGTGCATGTGTGTACATGATGTACATATTAACACATGAAGCGCTGTTCATTACGGTGAGGAGAAACTTTATGATGAAGTTGGCAAAGACAAATAGACCAAAGGCGATACACAAATACTCCACCAGTGTTGGGTCTGTGAGGTGTCTGATGTGTATTTGTTCTTTGAGTGTTATTTCAGGGAAATGAATAAAGAGATTAAAATCATCAGTAGTTTTTCTTTAGGCTGGTTTAACTCAGTCATGTCGTCTCAGATATAAAAATAACTTGGTTTGGTTTTAGAGTCAGCACATAAATGTTTAAAGTTTTACAAGAGACTCATCCGACACAGTGAAGCCTTTTTAGAACAGAAATGAACTTGAAATAGTTTGAAAGGTTTGTATTGTTTACTGTAGGTTGTGATTTTGTTGCAGATTAGATTTGGTATTAATTTAGATGAATCATGATTTTATATTATTACATCAATTTTATAGAAGGATTGTATGTGATTAATTTTCCATTTTAAGAAAATAGAAAAATGAGGCACACCTGCGTAAAAAAGCCTTTAATCAAAAAATGGCTACAAGCCAACGCATTTTAACTAAAGAGTTTTCATGAAGGCATGAATTGTTTGTGCATAATTTATATATTTTTTCCTTCTTCTTTTTTCTAATATTCCAGTTTATTGGACAGTTGAAGTGTTTGGGAAACCTTTAAAAATGAAGTATCAAGATTTTTGCTCTTGGCAGTCTTTTTGAGCATTTTTTTTTAAGCATAACTTACATTAAGATGACAGTAAGTCAAGAGAACAATGGCTGAAAATATGGATTTTATCTACTGATGACATTTAAATCACAGATACTGAGATTTCTGATTTCTTCCAGGGATGTGCCCCAGTATAAATGTCAAGTGTAAATTTGAACAATTGACTTGAATTGTTAGTGTATTCATTTGCACTGATAATCATGGCAAAAAATCTGAATGCATTGCAACATAGTAACCCATTTATTAAACACTTATTAAAGCGAAGCATTCACACTTTAATCGAGTACACAAAAACTGACCCAGAAGTCCATGTCCAAGCGTGACTATGTGTTGCCACGTCTGCAGCCTTCTGGCGAGTAAAAATTTGTGCTACTTTTAAACTGTTTCTATGATTTAATTTTTTTCAGTGGCTTAAAGATGAAGGGATTTTGTTCATTAGCTGTTGGTATTTGGGCTGTGAATGATCATTGGGATGCTTCTGGGCTTGTTTTCAATGGCCAATTAGGCTGGTTATGTTACGCAGATCTGGTAACCAACACATCCGTGCACACAAGTCCAGCTGACGATACATGATTGAGGTATGAGAACATGAAGAAACTAAAGTGAGTTTCTTAATCTAGATCATCTTATTTTAATTTGATTATGGCTCCTGTAGCTGGACAGAGAAGCAGAAAGGAGAGATGATGTGGAAGGTCAGGTAGACTTTATCAGATAAAAAACCCAAATTCTCAAAAATTACATTATTGCTGAGACAACACATGTTTGTGTTCTGTACTGTCTTTGATTGTGTATCAATTAATATTTTAGATCTGAAATTAATATTTAATTCACTACCTCTAGTTAAAGAACTATATGGCTGAGAGCCTCAGTATTTTTAATGCATCCATGTTTATCTGTCCTAGTACTTTCAGGATACGGAATAGTGGGCTAAGGGAAAATTGTGCTGCACGTAAACTTTTAAGAAAAAGTGATGGGGGCTTGTGCACCAGTACAGCTTTATGTCTAGCAACGCCCCTACTATTGTCACTTCTCTAGACCACAACAATCTTACAGAAAGTACATAAACCTCACTGAAATCCCCAGAATTTATTGTAAAGATTATTACTGTAGTATTATTAATATAGGCTGTAAAAGAGCAGTTTTTATGCTGGGTCATCATGGGCCGTGAGAAGAATCTGGTCCAGTATGAAGAAAACACTCATACATCCAGTTAAACAAGATCAAGATACTGTACTGTGCTTTCTTCAGGCATTACTGAAATATAACAAACATAAATTACATTTGACAGAAACAGATTAGAAGTGCTTTTGACATGAATCCCAGCTGAAAGTTTTTGAAATTGTTCTGTGACAGATGGGCTCGTCTGAAATACCGACTGTACATTAATTGTTACACAGAATCTGGAGAAAGCACGCTGATGTTTGATGCATCTTTTTTGCATCATTAACGTTTGGATGGGCATTGACACTGAGCAAACGTCAGGATTGAATGACTTTCAGGTTAAACCTCATGAATGACCTCTGCATGCGACCCATATAAAACACAACACAACTACATCTACAGTCATCCACATGAGCCTCACTTTGAGCTGTCTGATCTCATCTGTAATAGATCTTCAGAGAGGTCAAAGTTCAAGCTCATGATTTCACTGCTTCATTCTGAATCTTCATTTCTGATTAGACGTTAAGAGCCTCATCAAATCAGAGAGTGACAGCAGATCTTACCGCGGTACAAGTGGTTTTAATATAGTAAACACTGAAGCCATCACATTCATATGTAGATGTAGATATTATCATATATTTTTGAAAATGTATTTAACCTTCATATATTATCATATATTTCAAAATGTATTTCAGTGGCAATAAAATATTAAAATTTGTATAAAACTGAATAAAGTATAAAATAAATACTGTATGTATGTTAAAATATTTAAAAAAAAATTTTTTTGTTGAAGATATATTTAACTTTACCCTTTTCAAAGCTGAAAACAAAGTTTTTCCAGTGCAATGTTTATTTATAAAATATATTTCAAACTATACAAAAAATTAAAAAAAAAACAATTGATGAAAAATAATTTTTATAACCATATTTCAAAATATATTTCAGCACAAATATATTTTTAAACATATTTAAATAATATTTGAAAATATATTTTTTACTGTGTGAACTATGTAGCAAACATGACATTTTTTATTATGATTTGCTTTATGTCATTTTAACGTGTCAAAATCATTTAAAATGTACTCGCTGCTTTATTTTATTCTCATCTGCCAAAAGCTTAAGTTTAGCAAACAGTATCCAGTTATGGACTATAAAAGAGAAATGTGTGCTTTGGTTTACCAGGTGTCTAAATGAGATGCTATTCCTGAATGTTGTAGTAATCTTCAAACGGGAACTGTTGTCGTGACCCCGCGTCTGGAATGCACCTCAGGAGACGACAGAAAATAGCTGACTGAAGACAGACTAAGTGCTGCCCGAGATAAAATCTGCACGGTGCAACTGATCCGACCTTCCCTTTTTATAGTGCACAACCCAAACCCGCTTCATCCACGGCCCACCCTCACGTCTCTCTGTGCTCCTCTGAACCTTCACAAAAAAACCCACTGAAGTTAACCAGGACCATCTGATCATTGAGTCTAATGTGAGCTGATCCAGAGGACTTTTGGACTGATCAAAGTCATTTCTCAATCCTACAGTACTTAAACTGACATTTACAGCATCATTTGTTAGTTTGAAGTGACAGCTAGCGGAGATTGAGTTCAAGTTTATGGGTGTATTTCATTACAAAATGTTAAGTAATTCATGCAAACTTATCAAATAATATATCATTCAAGTTCATCAACTTTTATCCAAACAAACAATGCAACGTATTCCCGTAATGCAGGAAGTGAACCAAATGATTCTGGATGTTCATTCAAGCCAGTCAGCTTAAAATAATGAAGACATGACATCCAGTAGAGTCTTGTGTTTGTACAGTAAGACACAGCTCTATAAAGGATGTTTTAAGGATGAACACCTGGATTTACCTATGGGACGAACCAGAATAATTTACCAAAGCTAATAAACTCTGAAATCCTGCAGAAGGGTCGGCGAGCAACCTTCTGGCTCTCCATTCCTATGGGAATGTTAACAGCTTTCCACTTTTCTTTTAAAAGTAATTACATTGCTTCTAGTGAGAAGATCTTGCCAGGACTGCGGTCAAAGTTCCTGACAAAAGACAACAAACCACTGAAAGAAGTCAATGTATTCTTGACACACCAAATAGTGATTCTGAAACATGATTTTAATGAAGATCTCATAGAAATGAAGTAAGTTTAGAGCAATGAGATTCATGTGGATAGCAGGGCTCATATCATTTAGTTTTTGACTGTAAAGTTCTGGTCTTGTTTGATTTATTGTTGAAGAATAAACCACTGAACTCAGATTGTTCTTGTCCATTAAAACAGATCCCATGAGCGAGAGGAAAACAATGTTTCAATGACATCTAACTGGCACGTTTGTCCTTCACAGGCACTGACTGCTCAATGACACCTGGAGAAACTTAAGGAGAATGAGATGATCTAAACATCTACACTGTGTCAACTTATGTAAATCTTGTTTTTCCCAACCATTATGTATATGTTGTCTCATTTGCGTATGTTTAACCTTTATTTAACCAGATGGACTCTCTGAGATTAAAAATCTCTTTTCCAGGAGTGGCCTGGCCAAAATGGGCAGCAATTCAAGTAGCTTCATCACAGACAAAACGAACAAGAAAACACATTAAAATATACACTGTAATCAATTAAAACAATTACATTTCGCTGAGTCAGACTCCATGTGCCAAATAATATCCTTAAATTGAGCAAGAGACACCAGATTTCATAACTTCAATTTTGACTGAAGATAATTCCAATCAAATGAGGCTGTCATAATCAAGACTGTTTATATATACTGTATAGTGAATAAAAGGGGACCTAATACAGACCCTTGAGGAACTCCTTTAAAAATCTCCAATAAACCAAATAATTTTCTTTCCATTTGAACACACCGAGTCCATCCACTTAAAAAATTTTTGAACCATGGAATAACTCAATCTAACAGACCGATACTTTATTCTGCAGATCCTCAAAAACTGGTAAAGAAATAAAATGGGTTTTGGGATAAGTTGTTCTTACTGATCCTAGTAAAACATTTATATACCACATCATATGAGCTGGTTTAGGGTTCAACCAGGCTGTTATAAAAAGATGACGACTCTATAGATCTCAACCCCTCGGGCATGAAACGACTGTTCTTAAACAACAGACTTTCAGTTTGAATCGCTCCGTATGTCATGTAAATAAAGACCAGACGGACCTTCACGTCTTCTGGAGGTTTCTCTGGTGGGTTAATCTGTTTGGGGATTAAAAGGATTTAAAGCATCACGTCAAGCAGTAAAGAGACTCATCTTCACACACAGAGAGAAACCCTGCGGTGAGTTAAAGAGAGACTGACTGATGGACGGATGGTCTCGTCTCTTCTCTGCTGGATCTCAACTGAAGACCGCATGTCGTATGGAGGACCAGCTGCCATGAAGAGCTGTGGGGGAGATATTTCACTGCTTATGGATCGAGAGCAGAGATTCGCTGTGATGTTTGATGATGTTTCCTCAAACTCAATGACAGAAAGATATCTTTGTTTTATTTTTATAACATAGGACAACATTTCTAGACATTATTAGATAGATTACAAAAGTGTTATGGTCATATAAATGGACTACTAATACAATGCAGAAAATTCACCTATGAAGAAAAAATACTCTCATCATTATTTATTCTAACACAAATGTGAATTTCTTCTGTTCACACAAACATCTTCCACATTGAAGATATTGTTCACTGGAAATGGTCCAGAGCTGTTTAATATCATTGACATGTGTGAATATTCAGGCTTAAACTCATGAAATATCAGTGACGAAACTCTGTGTTAATTATACACAACATTAATTTAAGTACAATGATGTTACAATGCTAAAACAAAGTTGTGATTGCTGAGTTAGTGCTATATGCTAGTTAATGCTATATGCTAGCAATTAGGCTGACGTTCTACTATTGACATTAAAGTTATGTTTGCAGGTCCATACTGAAAAAACACAAACTTACCACTGAGAAACGTCCATTAACAATCTCCAAACAATTGATTATTCCTCAAAATCTGATACAGACTCAAACATAAGATCTGTTTACACACACACAGAGCTACTGAATGAGAAACAGCCAATCAGAGCAAGGCTCAACATTATTATTCATGACCCTTTCAAATAAGGTAATAATAGACCATTTCATTCTAAAGGGTTGTAAATGGACATAATAAACTGACTCTGGATCATTTTTGCACTTTATAAAGGCACAAAGCTTCTGTGTAGATATCTTAAAACAATTTAAAAGATTATTACAATGCATTCTTTGGCACCTTTAAATAAGCATCAGTAGTTTAATGACACACGCTCCAGACTCCAGCGTGTTAAACTGAGGCAATAATCTCAGTTTTATTTCTGTCTATATCATTGTGAACGCTGTGTGTGTGTGACTGTGAGTTCTGTCCCAGCGGTGAAATTTACATTTGATTGCTCATAAAGTTGTTAACCTACAGTTTTAAGGTTAATGAGTCTGGAAAAGCTATCGGGTTACTTCTCCCTCCTTCCTTAAAGAAAATAACTCATAAATAGACCTTCATAAATCCATGTGTCGTCTTGTGTAAACGTTTATTCAGAGTCGAGTCGTGAAGAACAGGGTGTTCATTCATGGCCTGCGTTCACTGCAGTTCTACAGAGCGAACTGAACGTGATGTTTACTTCATATACACACAACAGACGCATTATTACTTATATGGATTATTGATGACACTAAAACTAAGAGTATGTGTCCAAAGAAAACAACAAATGCAGAGCAAAACCTTCAAATGCTTTTATAAGATCCTGTGCTCCTGTATAGCATTAAAGATCATACACATACTGATGAAAACCTTGTAATGAACTGTGAATTTCTTTGGATTAAAGCATCTGACAGATTGCATAAATGTTATATGTATGTATGTGAGCACCCTTACGAAAAAGAAGTTTATTCAAGTGTGCTATAAGTATACTTCTTTTAAACTTAAAATAAAAAAGTATACTTTCAGTTTACTTTTTATGTACCTCTCTAAAATGTACTTTAGGTACTTCTCAGAAATATACTTAAATTGTACTAAAGTATACTTGACCTATACTGACCGAAATGTCTAAGTATATTTGGCCTATACTTGTTTACTGACATATACTTAAAAGTATTAAGTAAAAATGCAACAACGAAAGCTACATCAAGAAAGCTGCAAAAAGCCATATGAATAGCCCTGGTAAAAAATAAATATACTTTATTGTATTTCAAGTATATTTAACTTAGCATGTACCAACTTTTAATATATTGAAAGTATGCTTACAACATATTTGCTTACAATTAAACTTTTAATATATTTCAAAATAATTATAATTTAATATATTTTCTAAAAGTATACTTTAAAAAAATATACTTGGAGTTAAAGTTCTGTGCAATTTTTAAAGTATACTAATTTGAACTTATTTTAAAGTTTATTTTAGGTATACTTTATCTGTTAAAGTTATCATTATAATAATGCACTGACAGCATATTTATAAAATACATTATTTAGCATCCTTTAGAAACAGTATATTTTAAGTAAATTTTAAAAGTATATGTAGTATACAGTACAAATGTGTATTATCTTCATGGAGAATCTTTAGTGTTAGTAAACTAGTAGGTTATTAATTTGGTGCTGCAGGTATACTTGCAAGTATTCTTTTACTATACTTTTAGTTAACTAGTAGTTTACTACTCAACTTTACTTTAAGTGAACTTAACATCATACTATATATATATATATATATATATATATATATATATATATATATATATATATATATATATATTGCACTTAAAGTACAATAAATTGTTCCTGTGTATTAATTTTTATACCTGACATATACCTTAATTGTACTTTCTATTTGAAGCTAAATCTAAACCTATTTGAAGCTAAATCTTTCGGATGCTATCAGTGAGATAATCAAACAATAAAAAAAGAAAAAAATATATATATAATGGGTCACTACAGTGGACACTGTAGAAATTGTGAGTAAAAAAAGGAATGGAATAATTTGCAAATCTCATAAATTTATATTTTATTCACAATAGAATATAGACTATCTCTGCCCATCTTGACTTCTGAGAGGCACTGCCACACTTTTTATACCCAATCATGTTGCCAATTAAGTTGCAAATTGGTCCTTTAGTTGTTCCTTATGTAAATTTAACTTTTATACTCTTATTGCTACCTGTCCCAACTTTTTTGGAATGTGTAGCTCTCATAAAATCCAAATTGAGCCAATATTTGGAATGACATTTCAAAATGTCTCACTTCAACATTTTAAATGTTATCTATATTCTATTGTGAATAAAATATACGTTTATGAGATTTGTAAATTATTCCATTCCTTTTTTACTCACAATTTCTACAGTGTCCCAACTTTTTCTGATTTGAGGTTGTATATATATCTATATATATGGCTGAACCCCCTGAATATTAACTTTCGTTCTGGACTCCATTTCCCATAATCCCGCATGCCTGGACTGATTAATCTGCACCTGAAACTCATTGGACAGCCTATATAAACTCTCTGGAAACATTCAGTCAGTGCAAAGTCTTGATTTGTACCAGCTGTCATTGCTGAGTGGTTTGCCTGCCTGCTTGCTTATCTATCTGTATTTATTGATCTTTATTTGTTTTACCCGGTTTATGAGTATGTTGCCTGCCCTGACCCTTTTGCCTGTTTCACGACTACGAGATTTGCCCGACTTACATTGCTGTGTTTGCTGTTGTTTGACCTTGCCTGTTGGAATATGAGTGTGTTTAATAAAAACCTGCAGATGGATCCTCAGTGTCAAAGTGCTTTGTTACACAAGCAGTATACAATAAGTTACATACTAGTTTACTAAGAGTACACTAACAGAACACTTCTGCATGTACACTTGAAGTATATGACTAATAAACTACTAGTTAACTATAAGTATATTAAAAGAACACTTGGAAGTATACCTGCAGCACACAATAAGTAACTTCTAGTTTACTAAGAGTACACTAACAGAACACTTGCATGTACACTTGAAGTATATGACTAGTAAACTACTAGTTAACTAAAAGTATATTAAAAGAACACTTGGAAGTATACCTGCAGTATACAATAAGTAATCTACTAGTTTACTAAGAGTACACTAACAGAATATTTGCATGTACACTTGAAGTATAAGTCTAGAAAACTACTAGTATACTCATGAGTTCACTTGCATTACAAATGAAGAACTAATTGTGCACTAGTTGTACACTTAAAGTTGACTACTCTTACACTTATAGTACACTTAGAAGTATACTTTTATATACTAAAAGTGGGCCAATTTAGTCCCAAGCGGTATTCAAGCAGTACACTTACAAGTATACTACTAGAACATAAATGTTAGTACACTTACTACATAAAGTATACTTAAAACTATACTCCAACATTACTTAAGTATACCTAATAAAATTAACTTGAAGTGTACTTCTTTTTCGTAAGGGCATTGAAAGCAGCTAAACTTTGTTAAGATGAAGATGAAGGCTTTGATTTATTTCATCATCAGTAAATAAAGAGTCTCAGTGTGTTTTTCAGAAGCTGCTCATTTGTGAGGCTTTTAGTGTTTAATGTGTCAGCGGTCTCAGTGGAGTCAATTACAGCAGTGATGTATGGAGTAATTCAGTGTCAGACGTCTAAACACATCCATCTACTAATGTGCCTATTAAAAGTTTCCCAGCTGAACCCAACCACACTGAATGAGAAGACAATAAAACATCACAGCTCATCTTCTCTTCTCTTTAGGATCTCTGTTGTCTCTCCATGTGAGACGTCTCAGATGATTCAAGAGATTTTGTGAATGATAACAAACACACACAGAGCACAAACAGGATGTGATGTCATCACATGTGACACCCGTCTGCTTTTTATTATCATCTATCTATTTCATTGTATAGCATAAGTCACAACATTTATTTATTATTTAGCACGTTTGGAATGAAGCCTTGTTACAATTTTTGTTGATTTATGAGAAAATGTTGAGAATTTGTTTTTGCAAACATAAATCAGTGCCTGTGTGACATGTTAAAAGTGTTTTTGTTCAGATCCAGGGCGGGTGGCAGTAAATGAAGGCCTGAGGGTAAATGGGGTGATTACTTCTGTGTCAAAAAGGGCAAATGAAATGTTTACCCTGAAGTTACCACGGTAACACTGCACAGCATTTTACATTTTATTACTTTCCCATACGCAAAAAAAAGCATTTCTTTGGACAAAAATATGTTTAAAATACATTTTATAGAAAGTAAAGCTTAATTAAATATATTTTTGAATTAATTTGAAAATATATTTAGTTTTAATATTTCATATATTACAAAGAACAATTCCCGCACACTATCTGCTTGCTGAATTTTATTTTATTTTTTTTAAATGAAAGTTGCAACGATTCGATCAACTGGGGCCGTATTCACAAAGCATTTTATCTTACCACTAAGAGTACTCCTAAATCGCACTTAAAGATTTTAGCTAGGAGTTTTCTCTTAAAAGTTATTCACAATTCCTTTCAGACCTACTTTTAGTAAGGAAAAATGATAACTCCTAAACTAAGAGTGAGTCTTCGTTGCTACGGATGACGTCAATTCTCATGCACGAGCTGCCTCGCAATGACCACGGTGATTGGTTGTTAGATGACAGGGCTGTCATGCGTAACATAACACAGACGCATAAAATCATGGAATTACAACATCGAAATATGTCTGTGTCCTATACAAAATAATTATAATAGTAATCCCATCAAAATGCATATATAAAAGAAAAATCGTGAATGAAATTTAATTAAATCAAGGTAGCCTAATACCCAAATGAAAACCGCCAATTGCCTAATAATAAAAACGACATTACATTAACACTTCCTTGATTAATGTACATCCTATTAGCCTAAATACACTACTTAAAGCAAGGAAATGTTGCCCATATTGAAGAATCCTAATGTAATAAATAAATGACGGTGGATTATGAACTCGCCAAAACGGAAAAGAAAGCCCAACTGGATGCAGGATCAGTTACTGCTGCTGTCCCAGTTGGTGCTGGAAAAAAGAAACATAATAAAAGGGAAATTCGGCACTGAGATATCAAGCAAAACTAAGCGTGAGACATGCGAGACAATGATGCGCGGGTCAATGTACAAAACAACCGGCACCCGACCAACGTTTTCAACTAACCCGCCCGCAAGTCGGACCGCAAAAAATCCGCGGGTGACCTCAGGCATCCGCTCATTTCGGATCAACCCGCGCATTACTGATGGGAGAGGATTTGTTGCAGATCAATGCAGCATTCCCGCTTGTGTCGCGGACCCCGGACGACTGCGAGAGGCGGTGGTATATGCATTACAATCGCAGTAGAGGGTTGAGATTGCAGTCTTTAAACAGATATGCCTATAATATTAAATATTTAATTTCATTATTGTTTCATGTAATTCTAAAAAACTTCCTGCTTGTCATGAATGTAATGAATTATGAAACAAATGTTATAAACAATATGCTTACATTAAAGTGTGCTTATAAGTATGTGCAATGCTTTTGAGTTGGTGAAACTGTCCATGTTAAGGAGGATCAGCACCTAAGACATTTTAAGATCCTTTGTGAATAGGTCTTAGTGAGTTAGGAGTCCTCTCGACTTCTTTTAAGCTGTCCCAGACTTAGGTGCTACTTTTAGGGCTAAAATGCTTTGTGAATTACTCTTAGTGAAAAAAATTAGGAGTCCTAAATTTAGGAGTGACACGCCCAGTATTTTTAGGAGTTGCTCCTAAATTCGCCAGTTAGGAGCTACTTTTAGCCTTAAAATTCTTTGTGAATACGGCCCCTGATCTTCATCAGTTGCAACTTTCATTTAAAAAAAATTGTAAAAAAAACTTTCAGCAAGCAGATAGTGTGCGGGAATTGTTCTTTGTATATTTTGAGACTTTTTGTCGTCTTATCCTACGCACCTATCCATTGACTTCAGGTGTGCGACGCTAATTTGTTTGAATATTTCATATATTAACATATATTTCAAAATGTATTTCAGGGGCAACAAATACATTTAAAATTGTACAATCTATATGGCAAAAAATATAGTGTTCCTGGCCAAAATATACAAAGTATGTATAAAATATAAAATTATAAGCATATTTTTGCAGTTAAGTTTTAATCTTTTCAAGACTGTTATGTTTATACAAAGTATTTATTCCAATGCAACGTGTGTATAAATGCTTGAAAATATATTTTAAAATATACAGAAAATGGCCAAAAATTCATTTTGGTGAAAAATACATTTTGGTAAACATATTTCAAAATATTTTTGTATATTTTGAAATATATTTACAATTATATTTGAAAATATATTTTTGCTATATGTGTTGTTTGGGTTTTTATTATTTAAATGCTGACACTTCTTTGTGGCACACTTACACACAACATTTATCATAGATTTAAATCAAAAAATAATTCTCAACCTTTGCACACTCATATCTGTCACTAACTCACACAGACACAAATGTTGTTTATCAATAAACCATAGGTACTTTTAGTTGAATTTACTTCTTTTATTAAATCCTCTTGTTGTCTCAGTCGAGATGATTTGTTATTTGACAGTCTGTAGTTAAACTCAAGACTCTGATTGGATTGTTAAATGTCTCTGGATTCTGTTTGACCTTTGACCTCGCTGGACCCAGGGTTCATGTGACTTTGAACCCAGACGTTTACAGGACACAGAGACGAGAGCGAGGGGGGGGGGGTTACGCTCCTGAAGCAGATCACAGAAGGTTCAAGTGCTTTAGAAACAACTTCATATAAAAAACTTCACTTTAATATCAGAAAATATGGTTAACATAGGATGGCATATTTGTAATTAAAATGTAAAAATGTATATATTTTAGTTTTATTATTTATAAAATAAATGTTTATTACAAAAAATTAATGTAAAAAATCAATAATCCAGTACCATGTTTTTTGTGTTTATAGATTGCATGATGTCAAAGACAAGACACCTTTAAAGTAGTAATATCTTCATCTTTGTTACGTTATGATGATCCATGCAGTCACAGATCTAAACACTGAGAAGGTTTTCTGTCCGTCTGTCTGTTGAGTTCACTCCAAACTCTGTATCAGATTCACATTGAGTTCATTTGACAGCTAAAATGATTTTGTATCCAAGTAAAAGTCTCTCAGACTGACAGGTTTGAATCTTCTGCCACTACAAACACTCGTCTCTGAAGGTTTATCAATATGTGTTCAGATGTTTGGCTTGTCTCTGTAGTATTAGATTAAAACTGCTGGAACATCACATCAAACACAGCACCATGAGAATGGATAATAGTGATGCATTATTTTCATTGACTCCTCCGATGGTTTGTGTATTTGCTCTTTAAAGTTTAAAATGACTAACAGATATTGAGATGTATGTCAGAGGGAATGTGGAGACGTTCAGGTGAGATCAAACATTTGAATGTGCATCAGTCACTGAAGATCTGACAACAATCATCTCTGTAAACTCAAAATATATGGGCTGGGAGGAAAGACCCAATCTGTGTGTGTTTATGAAAGAGATTTAAAGATCTTGTGACGGCCAGCACACATTTAATTCATGGAGATAACATAGATGTTTCCTTCAGAAAAAATACCCGCTTTTGCTTGACATCCGCTACACACAGATCTGAGATCAACATTTGCCCACAGAAAGAAAGAGATGAGAAACAGGCTGTAGTTTGACCGTTCATAAGATGATTTAATTCTTGTTGTGATGTATGAGAACAGAGCCATGTGTGTTGTGTTATGCAGGTCTACTGACAGGAGATCTGAAGACTGTGTGCAGAACTCAATTTGTTGAGATATAAGTTATATTACATATGTATATATAGTTTTAGTCATAAGAGTTGTGAAGTATGTCATCTTCAAACATCTTTTAATTATTTTTGAGAATAATTTCTGGGTTGAATTGTTAGATTGTCGCGTGCTAATGAGTGTCCTCATCGTTCTCACTCTGATTGAAGTGTGGGCGTGTTTTTCCAGGGGAAGTGCCCATAAAAGGAATATGGGGTCACTGATACGTAACAGGTACCCATGTTTGAAAAAATCTTTCTGAAACTTGTAGGAAAGATGAGGAGTGAGTTTGGTCCAGAAATACTCTGTCAAACACTCAACTGCTTGTTTGACACTTTGCATTTGTTGAGCATGAGGATTACAACTCTTAATCTGTGTTAATAAGTCAAAATGCATGAAATCGCATTAAACCGCCTCTTTAAGAGCCCCTTATCCTTTATTTTTGCATTATGCTTTTGTTGCTGTTAGTTTCTCTCGCAGCAGACGTATTAAAGAAAACAGACAGCATTTAGTTACGCCCGTCCCTCCCCACCACAGGCGTCATTTTAATCTCCAGAGCATTATTGTGTTGACAGACTGTATCGCGTATGATGGACGGTGTTCTGTAAGCGAGAGGCGATGGTGTGAATCAGATGAGAGAAATCGAGCCGGTCACTTTCAGCTAAATGTCGCCTGCAGGGATGCAGGAGGTTTTCTCCCATTAATCCCCAGTCAAAGCACAATTCCCTTCAAACCACCAGCATCCATCACAGCAGGTGTTTGGACATCACATCCCAAAAACCCAAGCAGTGATTGAGAGAGGAAGCATGGAGGTCTACGATGATGGATGGACACTTTGAAATGAGAAGACATTGCTTAGTGTATATTACTGATACACACCTGGGGACTTTGGCATTCAAAGCTCCAATAAAAGATCTCATCCAAGCAGTATTTAAAGACAGTATAAAGTAGAATGCAACCTTTTGGACAAATTCGGGAGATAACAGTTCATCACTTCTGTGATTTAAAGGGATTTTTAGTGCAAAGATATTAAGGTTTGTTGTCCTGCACTACATACATACTGTTCAGTATACTGGATGTGTTTCTTTTCATTTCTGCAGATGTTTTTTTTTATACACGTAATTGTATTGGGTTTTTCCTGATGCATGATGGGTAAACTGAGCATTGTTCTCAAGACCGTTGGCTTCTGAACTCCATGCATGAGCTGCAATATACTGATGAGAGTTTATTGATTTCATATAAATCATGAATATAAAAGAGCTGAATGATATTCACACTGTGATCTATAATCAATACTCTTGATCTCTGTATTGGCATAAAAATCCCAAAGGAACTCCCCGGGCTTAACATTACATTCAACTCATTAGCTTTTAAATTACATTGTGTGTTCATTTACATTACACCTGCTAAATACAGACTTCCTGACCGGTGACATCATATACATGACCCGTGCGTCTCAAATAAATCTCACACTGAAGAAACAAATCTCACATGTGTCTCATTTAAAGACAGTGACTGTTTCAAGATCAAATGAAGAAGAAGATTTTCAGGAGAAATATTTGCGCTGTTACGAGAAACATCCCATCACTAAAATGAACTCTTACATCTCATGAGATATTAAAGATCAACATGTGAAGTCTTAATAAACAAATGTTGTCCACGTAACTTCATTCAACCACAGTCAGACACTTAAATCTCAATGAATCTTCATTCAGTTCATCTACAGGCGGATGTGATCACATGTGTCATGTTGTCTGGTCTGAATGATTCATGAGTATGTTAATGATGGACTGCAGGGTAGAAGTCGCCCGTCTGCTTGTGATCTAAACAATGAGAGAAATCAAGCGAAGTCTTGACATTATCATGTTAATCCAGAGCTTCAGGCCTCAGAGACGAGCAGCCATTCAGATGAGATGTTATTAGAAAAACACACATCAAATCTTTTATGTTGGTAATAAGAGATTGTCATCATTGTTTTAGTTGCTATATTTCTTTATTTTTTATCATGAGCAGTTGAACAGATCTATGGTTTTATTTACGCTTCATGATGGAGATACATTATTAATGGCATGTATGTTTGATTCAGTGTCCGGACACAGCTGGACGTCTCTGCTTGTGAAGTGTTATGGACGTAATGCCAAACAGTGTACAGATGGTTCAGAGATTGCACAAGAAAGACGTTTAATTCGCCAGTGAAGTCTTTTATAATGACCCAAAACCATGTGAAATGTATTTTCAGAAGATAACTGTGACGGTCTGATGAGAGGACCGGGTGTAACGTGACCCCGCTGGGCTCACAGGAACTCAGTCAATGTGTTTTATATGTCGCTGACATACTTTCCACTCATCACAGCGTGTATCTGTGTAAATTTGGGCAGGTCGAGTCTCGTACTAATAGGGAAACCATTTGCTCTCTGGTATATTTAACAGAGTTGTTTATGGCATTCATTTCATAACACCAGCGTCAGGTCAGACCTTCACCAGGAGAAATGTTTCAATGATAAAGTGAAGCAGCACAAACAAGCTGCATTTGTTTCTCTTTTAAAGGAGCATTTCACCCATAGAAACATTAATCTTTATTGAGAGTGTGTTATATTTGTAGGTGAAATTTAACATACATTTAGAATTTGGTGCCTATTTGACGGAGAAAAGGGGTGTTTGTAGTCTCACTCCCTCAACAAAGATATTGGACTTCCTTCTTTCAATGACGCAAAATTATGATTTTTACATCATTGAAAGAAGGAAATGCAACACTGAAATCTGTATTTCTCCTGTCTCAGCGGCAACTGAGAAAATGATGCATGACCATTCAAAAACATGTCTGGGGTTCTAACTATACAAAGCTTAATGCCAATGGGTGAAGTGTCCCTTTAACAACTGCCATTTAGAAAAAAGAAATAATTCACTTAATTGTTAAAACAAATAAAAAGAGGTAGAAAAAAGCAAATACAAGTGTGCTCGGTCTGAGATCAGATAATGATTTCTATTTCAAGAGCAGTTATTGTTTGTTATTTACATACTCTCTGGTTTGTTTATCCTCAAAAGTTACAGTTTATTAAACCATACAGATTTATGTTGATCTGATGAGATAATGTAAATAAAAAATATGCATATATGACAATTCAGATTGAGCTACAAAAAACTCAAGTCCATCAGAACATCACAGAGACATCGACTAACGTCAGATGAATGAATGATGAAAGTGGTTGAACTTGTAGCTGTGCTGAAGTTTCTTCTTCTCGTCTGGCTCATATCCAGGATCCATCCAGAACCCTCAGGAAAACTATTATCTCCAGAGTCTCGTCCCAAACTCCAGACATGAAGTGTAGACAGATCTTTCCTGGCACAGAGCCGATCCCAGCGCTCTGAAAGCTGAAGTATTTCATGGCCACAGATTCCACAGACAGAACTGATTTCCGAGTCTTTTCTAAACACATTGTGCATGCAGCTTGTGACACACAGAGGTGATTTTCATTTCCAGTAAATCCAGTTAGTTGGCTTTGCAGCACATCGAGGTCAGTGAATGTAACGCTTGTGCAATGATGGTTTTTATTTAACGTCTGAGGAATTTGATGATTTTGTTTTGCTGTGCTGAATACCGAGAGCGACCATTAAATTACAGAGTTTGACTCAACATATATACACCAGACACAGACTCAACCCTGTGCACCTTTACTAAAACACTGCCTGAACGTTTATTTTTGAACGTCAAAGACAGAAAAATGTTTGAAAGAATGAAAGAGGGATTTCAGCCATTCCAGAGTTTGACTGCAAAGGTAATTTATGTACAGCATGAATCAAATAAAACACTGAAGATTTATTACACACGTTCACTGCATTAAACACACTAATGTTTAGATCTGTTCTCGTGAATAAACACACACACACACACACACACACACACACACACACACACACACACACAAACGCACTTCAAAAGAGGTTTCTGACAGTTTAACAGCCTGACATTTATTATCAGTAAGATATTTTGCAGACAGGGCCTGCGTTCAACAACTTTCTCATGAGGAAATAACCTCAATTATTCTAACAGTTACCTAACAAAAACTAGAGCTAGATTTAACCTTCATTTTACTTCAAACAAACAGAACAACAACGTATAAAAAATCTGAAGCACTTTCACAAAGAGATTATGGAAAATACAAGGAATGTGATTCTGGTATTTGTTCGGGATGATTTGATTTTTGGTTTATTCATACTGACAATGATTTTCTGGAATCTGTGCATGCATTCACAAACATATCGTAAAGATCCCGTAAAGACACGTGGTGTGTTTAAATATATTTATTTTTATATATTTAAATATATATACATTTGTGAGTCTTTTCCGTAATACTGACACGTTTTTGTTACTCAACTGTTTTGTCCTTTTTTCAAACCATTGACGCTTTTTGTTCACACAGAATGCTTTCTGTGAATGTTACCAATGTAGGTCCTCTTTACGGAGTAATCCCAAAACATTTACAGGATGTGTTTGTGTTCACACAGAAGAATCTCTGAGAATTTAACGGGAATTTTCTGGGACCAAAGTGCTGTGTGAATGAGGTTTTATTGTGGAGCAAAATGCAGTGAGGCACTACCGTAATATTTCATGAAGAGATTGTTGAAGTTAAAAGACATTACCATATGTGCTTTAATAATACAAACTCATTAGTCAATTGGTGATAATCTGTACATACAAACACACACACGTGAGATCAGTCTGGGCTGAAGGTTTGATGGTAAAGTGAAACAGATTCTCATTGACTTCGGTGCTTCAACTTTGTTTGTTTGACTTTCTGTCTTTGTTTATTCTGGAGACTTGTGTGTAAACTCCATCACTGTGTTTCTGAAAGGTTTACAGTCACTGATGGTCAGTTTGTGTAATTCATCATTAGTACTATAGAGTCAATGTTGATGAAGAACATCTCTCTGAGGCTCTGAGTTCATGCTAAACATGTCTTATATATCTGCTCTTTAACATTTTGTTCAGGATTATTGTCCTGAAGGCCTTCTGTAGTTTTTCCATGAGCCATTTCAGATCATAAACCTCTAAATGAATTATTGGACGGGGGATAAAAAGAGCTTTAAGTTGACTATGGTAGGGACAAACCCACCTAGTGTTTCTCCATGCAGAAAATGAACCAAGATGAAAATCCTTTCATCATTTCTTCACCCTTGTGTTGATCTGAACCTGAATAAGTTTCTTAACTTTGTTGAACATAAAAGAAGATATTTTGATAAATGATGTAAACACCCTATTGATTTCCACAGTATTTGTTTGTCCTATATGGGAGTCAATGTGTACCATTAACTGTGCTTACCATGATCAGGTGATGAGGGTGAATAAATGATGATGGGACCATGAGAAGCTCTCAGTGGTTTAATGACATCTTTGGTTTATTAGCGGTGTGAGTTTGTTGAAGCTCTTACACTGCAGGAGTCTCAAACACATTTAAAGGATTAAAGATTTAATCCACACATTTACTGCACTCATCAATCCAGCCAACATCAGTCTGACCGACCCATACTAATTCAAAACAGTTAACTGAGTCTCAACATAAACCATCCTTTCATGTCATTTCAATATTATGAGTGGAGCAGTGCAACAGAAATTATCACAGGTTCAACTTTTTATTTATTTGTATAGCACATTTCAGTGCTCCACAATTTGAATAATAAGGGAAGAAGTACACTATAAGTCTAAGATACATAACTACACATGCACACACAAAGAAAACTTAGTAACATGACTACAAAACACAACTTTACACTTATAAAGACTTCTCAGGCTAAACAGATAACCTTAAAACCTCAATACATGGTGCTTGCCGAATATAAAGAGGAAGATTGTTTCACAATTTAGGGTCAGCTACTAAGAAAGCTCGGTCGTCCTTTGACTTCTTCTTTAATGATGGACTATGATCTGATAATCTCAGCAGCCTAACAGATCCTAAGAGCTTCCTGATATAAGCTGGAGACATTTTATGATAAAATTACCCAGATTCATTTTTATATTACAAATGGAAATTTCTCAGATGTTTCTCCTGAGTAATCTCCTGTGTGTCTCTTCTAGACTTCCTCAATGTCTCAGACACCAAAGCCTGCAATAAAAAGTCAGAGATCTCAATATGAACTCAAATATTCTCATCAAAATCTATCAAGAGCGAATGATTTTATTTCCCATCTGGAAACACTTACTGTATGTCAACAGTTGACTGTTTAACTTCAGGAGATCTTCACATGTTATGACTTTAACGATAGCATTAATGGTTTTAAATTCTGCTTTATTATTCTGACATCACTGCTTGACTTTGCTTGTGTAAAATTGTCACTTTTATTTCTGTAGTCCATAAAAGTGAAGATAAATGAGCGTGGTACAAGAGAAGTCCATTAGAAAACAGTGTAAGTGAAGGCAGTCTTTAGTTTATAGCTCTATCATGTTGTTGAAAGCATTTTTACAACCCTCGGCTGTAGATTTTGAGGCAGATAAAGCGCAGAGCAGATCGTTTATGTAAATTCTTTCTCATGTCTTTGTAGTAAATCAGCACGTTTTGGTTGATGTGATGGATAAATTTATCACAGATTGTGTGTTATTGTCAGAATAATGAAGTAAATGTTTTAAGATCTCTGGCATATTTACCACAGCGAGTGCAGGAATGCCTCACATTTCCCAATGAACTCTTCATTCCAGCTGTTTATCTTCTTGTGTATTCAGACTTCATGTGAAACTACTGAGACCACAATTATCCTCATTAAACCAGATGTGTTACTAGATGACTATAATCGTTTCACCAGTTCAACTAACTTTAACTTCTAATCATGATTCTCTTCACACTGTTACTCAGCTATGACACTACTAGTTAATCTAAACTAACAGAAGATCCTCTGCCTTTCCCCCTCTTTTCCAGGACACAAAATTCCTGACACACAAATCTCTGCTCTGTGGTCAGCTGCTCCAGATGAATCTGATTTAAAACAATCACATCTGTTGTTGACCCACAGAATCCAGATCAAGCAATATTTGATTGACAGATTGTGACGGCTCTCACTTAAACGATGCTGACGGCGATTGCTAGAGAAAGTTCAACGGGTCAAAACCGTGAATTCACCTCAACTGAACAGACACACAAGCATGCATGCACGCACACACACACACACACACACACACACACACACACACACACACACACACACACACACACACACACACACACACACACACACACACACACACACACACACACACACACACACACACACACCTCTGTATCTGAATCCCTGAGTCACTTTATCTAAATCACTTTTTTTGGGTCACTTTCTCTGAGTCACTTATGAGTGACTGTAGCTTACTTTTTGCATCATTTTATCCGAATCACTTTATCTAAATCAATTTATCTTTGTTACTGTATCTAATTCACTTCATCTGAGTCAGTGAGTCAGTTTGTCTGGATCAGACAAAACTCAGATGAACAAGTCATGTCAATTTATTATTATTTATCTTGACTAGAGATGTGTTGTTACAATTTATAAAATAAAGTTGACATATTTTAACTATACTTTAAAAGTTTCAAAGTGTGTGTCCCTCACAAGGTCAAACACTGATCACTGAACAATCATATTTTACAAATATTTTAGCATTCTGGCCGCACCCCATGCCGATATTTGGCAATAAAGAGGAACCATGGCATAACTTCTCAGACAATAAGTTCTTATGTATAATAAAACCAACCACCTCAAAAGTATTGCTGCACCTCCGAATGTGTAGAGCTCGTGCTCGTGTTCTCGTGACGCAAAGGCGTTGCGCGCAAGAGGAACCTGAACCTCCCACCGCCGCTGCGCCACAGCTCTCTGTTAACTCACAGCTCTGTTAACTCCACACTGAACAGAGACACACAAACACAGACACGAGCTTCATTTCTCTTTCTTTATCATGATTTAAACTCTGGATCTGCGCTCATCGACGCGTTCGTGCACGTGTGGACACTTTACTGAATCCAATGTACGCGGACGCGGATCTGTTGTTCACATAGAGGAGATCTGAGCTGGAGACGCGAGAATTTGCGCTTCTTCTTAAGAAAAAGCGTTCAGGTAAGATGTGTTATAATGTAACGAGTGATGAAGATCTACAACATTTATATCCAGTGAAGTTTTTATGGGATGAAATTGCGCAGTAGATGTCTGGAGAGCTTCACTATCCAGATCATTCTTTCAGAAATGTAAAATAGAATGTGTGTCTGTGTGTGTACTTGTGTCCGTGTGTGTGTGTGTGGTTTGGAGTTGTTTAAACTGAGATGTTTGGATTGAGATGTTTGGACTCAGCTGTGCATGTCACTTCAATGACAACTGGTGTGTAACCAGTCTGAGTTATCTACCATCTCCAGCTTAACCACAAGGCTTTTTATGTTAATCTTCAGAGATTCCCATTCAATTCCTCAGGAGTTTTGTCCTCTGTTTATATTCTATATCTCAGTGTCTCTCTTTTGGGAACATTCACCCTAAAACAAAACTTCTCTTTATTTGCTTATCTCTGTGACAGATCTGAAATGATGTATGGTTTTATTCTTTAAACAGTCAGTTTTTTTCATGTTGGTAGTCTGATGTGAACATAAAACAACCAGATATCAGTAAGAAAAGTTTGAATTGTATGTGAAGAACAAAGCTCGTGTTTTTCTTACCTTATAAATGTCGTTTGACCTTTTATTTTTACAATACTTTTATTGTTCTGTGTTTAATTCCTGCTGTTATTGTGTGGAAAAGAACTGTATAAAGTAATTGATTGAAATCAACACGAGTTTCCATATTTAGGGGCTGAACTTTTCCCTTAATCCTTTAGTTTTATTTTGGTAGCAAGCAAGCATTTAAACGTGACGTGATGTTTCTATGAGATTTACTTTGGTACAGTAGTTTATCTTTACAGTCTCTGACAGCGATCATTAAGCTGTTTGTCTTGATGCCAACTGGCAGAGGGTTTGAGCCCCACACATGTCAACAGGACTCAGTTTCCATATGGAGACTCATTTAACAACAACAAACAGATTCTTTCTTCACTGAGTTTGATTCACAAACTGATTCCTCTCCATCCTCCTGCTGTTGAATGAATGTGTTTGATTCAGTTTTAAATCTGTTTTGTATGCTATAATGATGATTGTAACAGTATGGGTAGAGTTTACCTGCAATAGATAAAGTTGATGTGATGGCGCTCTCTAGTGGTGGGGTTGATCATTGCATGCAGGGCTTGTTCCAGTGTATTTCAACTAGATTCACTTTTAGCATTTTCAACCCTGGTAGTGTATTTGTTTATCTTCTGAATGTGTTTGGTAGTTATGTGACATTGGCATGTGCTATCATCAGGGCTAAAGCGTGATCTGTCTCTGTGATCGGATCATCTGATCTGGATCTTAATAGCTGCTGTAATTGACCTGATGTTCACATATGATTACAGTACTGTGTGTCTGAGGTGTGGGATTGATGCTATTACAGGAGATTACAGGAAATCATCTGTCATCAGTGACAGTAACAGATTGTGTGTGCATGTGTGTGTCTGTCTGTGCCCATGCATGCGTGTGTGTGTTTTGTGCATGTGTTATATGATGAACCAGAAACTCATCACTCATCAGTATGATCCTCTCTAACAAAGAGAATTGTGGGGAATAATACTAAACATCAATTTGTGTGAAGAAACGCAATAGAAACCATCACAAATTCTGTTGTTGTTTTGTCATTAGGGACCATTAGCTTTTACCATTAAAACCATTACAAAAGTCTTTTCTGTAGTGTGTTTTGGGCATTATTTCAGTAGGATTTAATGGTACAACCAATAGAACCCAACACATACCTGTAGAGACCCACAGCAACCATTATAGTTTACATTACAACCAATACAATTCCTATTAAAACCATTCAATCCAATATCATATCTGATGGTTTTTATAGTTTTTTCTTGTAGTAGAGATAAACCGCTATGGTACACATTAGTAAATTGTTCAGTTTGTTTGCTCATTGCTGTGGGGTTGAGGACCCTTTGCCCCAACAATGCATACATTTTTCAGCTTTATCATCACGGTTTCTCATGGGCTTAAATGTAATCTACAAACACAAAATATTTCAAGAGCAATTTTTGAGGGGGGGGGGGCATAAATAATGCAGCCAAAATTTCACTACTAAGAATATTTGCAGACACAGAGGAAGACCATGATACTACTTTTAGTGTGAGATTGAGACTCTGCCATTATCTTTAAAAATAACTCTGGAGTCGCATCAATCTGATTGGCTGTTCGGCTTGGCCAACTAGTGCACAAGAAGATAAACAGAAGTGACAAAGCAAGCAAATGACAGAATGCACAGAATGGTCATCTTATTTTATCTAACACGTAAATATTTTAAAGATACGAATTAAAAGACATTACAAATATATCACGAATCCGTCTGCGGTGAGCGAGATTTGTGCGAAACTTGTAAGTGAGCGCTACTTTGTTTATATTTTGTATCCCACTGGTCACTAGCTCTTCCAGTTTTGAGTAAAGAACAAGAACTACTGCCACCTGCTGGTACAGAAAGTTATCTCATCTCACGCAGACAGGTGCTTCATGGCCACCGTCCATTTGCTGTGGTGTGCTTTGGACTCAGTGTGAAAGATCTTTGTATGTTTCTGTATATAAGAAGACACGCTGTGATGGCCGTAGATCTGTGTGCGTGTGTTTATAATACTGTATGTGTGATGTGGTCAGAGGTCACTACTGTACAGGTGAGTCAATATTGACTGAGTTTCAGTGTGAACAGAACCGGATTCAGACTGATGGTACAGCGCTGATGGAGAATAACAGAGGGTTTGTAGATGATCAAAGAGCGGAGGTTTGTTTGGAGTGAACACGCCGTCTTCCTGCTCCAAGCTAAAGAAACATTCAAACTGCAGAAAACCAGATGTGCGCTTAGACACAAACACGCACGCACACATTGTACACGCAAACACACACAGAGACACTGTTATATAATAACTGAGTTGAGTTTGAGGATATTGAATGAAATGGATTCAGATATGCATGTTTCTCTCCCATCATCAGAATTTATTTAAGCTTTGAACATCATTTGACGTATCCTAACACTATTTTTAATTAAACATGAAGTAAATCAGATTAAGCGTGAGATTGATCAGTAGTGGTTATAAAGTTTTCATAAAGTTATCTTAGGCTGCATTAACACTTCATATTTGATGTGACTCAATTAGATTTTCCCCTTATGTGGCACAGATTGGATGTGACGCACAAATGTGTAAGCAGGAAAAAAATGCATAAAATCCGATATTCTTCCACTGGTTTCAGGTCTCATTCATATGTGGAAATAAATCTGATATGAATCAGATACATGCATTCACGTTTGCATTGTTAAGCGGAGAGATCGGATATTAAAAATGCGATGCTGGCAAATGAGGTCAACTCAAGTGGACACCACCTGTGATCACATGACTCTTCCAACCGCGCAAGGTTGACATGTTTGAAAAGTTTTATGTGTTGTTCCAGAAATAAAGCTCTATAATCTTGTATAATCATTTCGTCCATTGTATATCGCAACATTTTTCTTCCTCTGTGGTTTAAGCTGTTCTGGGTCTGTATGTCTACCTTGAATAGTTTTGCCATGTGTTTCGTGTAAATGCAGAAATCAGATACGAGTCGCTTTTAAAAGATAATGTAAGTGGGGTGTCAAAAAATAAAAAATCAGAATTGGGCATGAAGATTTTCAGTGTAAATCCAGGCTTCGACTTCTAACTGTTCTCTGTTTCTGCATGAAATGCGACGTGATTCAGTATAGTTCACCTGCAGTTTCTTTATTGTTACAAATTTCATTTCTTTAATTTTAACATGATGGTGTTGTCAAAAGTTGTTGTTTTGATCAGATGAAAAAAGTATTTGGAGTTTAATCTTCATTGATTAAAGTTAGATAAGTAAAGAAGGGTCAATCTTTAGGGTCAGTAACTCAAAGAGACTCCAGCTGTTTTTAAGGGACACGAGGGAGTTGATAACTCTCTTTTAAAGGTCCAGTATAGCAGCGCAGGTCAAAGGTCACTGAGTAAAACACCTCTGTACCTCTCAACCATTGCCACGGTCAGCAGATCTGTGTGTTGTGATGGATGCTGCTTTGGGTCAAATCCATTATGAGTCTCAATTAATGAAGCTTGTAGTGTTTTAGTTGAGAAGGGGATTGTGGGTATTTTTGTCTCGTACCTGATGATGACATCAGAGCTGATCTGAGGTTCAACAGTAAGTCTGTAATTCATTCAGTGAGTTAAATCCATCAGTCGTGTGGTGTAATACACATGCACAGTTTACTGTAATGAATCTGTCTGATAGACAGGAGTTTAGTTAAATGTCCTCGTGTTTATTAGACCTTCATGAGCACACGTCTGTCACAAACCCCCCACCCCAGAAAAATCTTTCTTGATGAATCTCAGTTTCTCATTATTGTAGTCGTCACCAATACTAAATCTAAACATACTGTACTTAAACATTTGTTGTACATGAGCAACAATCTTTATCATGAATGATAATGTCATTGTAATGTTTTATATTCCTGAGACTGCAGAAGTTTATTATTCAGCTCTGATTGACTGAAGTGTTTCTGCTTATTTATAAAGATACAACTATTGTGTGTGCGCGTGTGCATGTATGTATAAGTGTGTGTGTGTGTGTCTGTGCATGTGTGTGTGCGCGTGTGCATGCATGTATAAGTGTGTGTGTGTGTCTGTGCATGTGTGTGTGCGCGTGTGCATGCATGTATGAGTGTGTGTGCATCTGTGTTTGTGTGCATGTATGTGTGTTTCATTTCATCTTTATAGAGGTTTCTTTTCTTTTGTTGTGATCATTTATGATATTTGATGTGTAGTTTAAATTCTTCTGTAGTGATAAACTGATGGATGGATTTAGGAAACGGTTTGTGTATAACCCCCATTATGTGCTGCTTTGTATAAACTGTATGAATGCTTTGAGTTTAAAGGTGTTGCTGTAGCCCAGCTGGTAGAGCATTGTGTTAGCATGGCAAAGGTCATGGGTTCAATTCCCAGGAAACACAAATACTGATGTATAGCTTGAATGCACTGTAAGTAATATGGGATTAAAGTGTCTGAAAAATGCATGAATGTAAATGATTTAGGAGAAATGAACTCAAGATCTGTCCATTAACTTTGAATGATTCTGTCTGAAGCAGAGATGCTTGATATATCTTTGAGTTTTAACATGTTGGCCATGTGATGTAAAAGTAATAAAGCCCCTTTATTGGTTGAAATCTTTTGATGTAATATTGCTCACTATTTTCCAGATAAAAATATCTGGACGTTCTTCATGTTGTTTATGAGGATTTGTTTTATCTTGTCTGAAAGTTTTGTGTTGGTCTGTCTGTGTTTGTCAGTCAATATCAGCGTGATGAGGATTGAGCCGTTGACCTCTGCCTGTTCTCCGGGGCTGTTGGGTTTTTTACAGTAGAATAACACAGTTTTATTGTTTTTTATGACCGTTTCTTTGTCAGTCTTGTTTTCTGATAACGGCCATTGGCGGGTCATTAAAGTCACAGAACAGTCTCACTTTTATGAGAAGGAGTGCTCTATGTGAAACAATAGCTCTCATAAATAGCTGCCAATGACCCTCAAAGCTGAACTCACAAAGCATGATGGGATATCTCCAGCCAATACACATGACCTGACTTCACACATCAGTCCTTTAACATCACAACTCTCATGCTAATACCCTACTGACTGTACTGTATATATATATATATATATATATATATATGTTTATTCACTCCAGAGATGATCTCACACCAGTTGGCTAAAATAATTTCCATAGGTCCACGTGATTGTTGGCCCACATTAAGTGTCTGAATTTAGGACGTAGGCAGATGTAGGTCAGTCCTCCGGGGCTGAAGTAGAGAACGTTAAAGAGAGGAATGTGACTCCAGCTTTGGATTTTCTTCAGGTTTGGGTTCGGCATACGTCCGGACGTGCCGGTCTTTCTGTTTTACAGCCCGACAGGGTCGAGCCAGGTGTTAGGTGCTTGGTAAATCCCTGTGACCGTGAGGGGTGGAGAGATGAACGGGTGGGGGGTGATTTATGAGCCCTCTCTTCTCAGAAAGGATCTCAGGTCATGGATGTGTGACTTATTCTACAAGAATCCTCACTTTAACCCTGAACTGTGAAACCAGAGCTAACTTTACCTCAGCAGAAAAGACAGCGCTAAAAGGTTTAAGGAAACTATAGTCAAGTATTTTTGGAGCAGGATGACTTCATTGGCATCAGACAGTGTTTGCTGGGGTCAGAGATCAACGACCTGTGATGTGTCTCAAATGGCAAAGTTTGACATTGTGTTTAGATTCTTTACTTTATTTCATCTAGTCCTTAAATCACAGCTTGAGCAAACATACTGCTCAGTTTCCCAAGCATTAAAACTTAACCTAACCAAACCAGAATGACCAAATGATGACAGTAAATGTGCTTGGGTTTTCATTCAAACATTCACTGTTAAATCACATGATTGTTCATTTGGACTCAGAAAAGCACTTCTACCATCTGCATTCAGAAGTTTTGTCCTGGTGTTTCTCAGTAGGTGTCTGAACTTTTCACATTCATGAATAGTCTCTCAGTAAGGTTTGTTTATCTTTCTACAAACCGCTAATACCAGGGAGAACAAATCCCTTCTTCCTTTTTGTTTCAGTAACAATAAGTGCTGTGATTCGCCTCGAGTCCTGCTGTGTTTACATCTCTGTGGACTTGACTGCAACAATGGCGTTGTCCTCCAAAAAACCTCCACGACCATCGTCCCATTAGCTGGCTTTTCTTCAGGGAAACCATCATAAAACTCTTTGTAGAGTTTCTGTATTTTTAGGTTTGAGAGATGAACTGAATGGATTTAACAGTAGTTCTTCTACAGTAGATCACATCATCGGCCAATTAACCGAGCTGTTGAATCGGACACGTCGTGAAGATCCCAAGGGAAGTTTTCCGTTTCATGAAATGTTAAGGGTCACCAATAAAGACCACCCTGAGGTTGAATCAGTTTCATAACGTCCTCCGTCCTCTGTCCTGAACCCAACACAAATCTGTGCTTTCTTTATTTCATCAATTCTTCAGCTTTTGAACATTCCAGAGATGAAGTTTGATTCACTTTCAGTTTACAGCCAGGAGGACTCAATTTGAGGTCAAGTGTCACATTTTAAGATGTTTGTGTCACTGTATGAATGTCGGATGTCTTGTTCTTCAGGGTCTCCTGGTGGTTTGGCAAGGAACATGAAAGCTTTTGTTCATCTAACAGCACACGTTATTTCACCAAACAGCACTTATAAATAACAAAACATCCATGTGGAAGTGGATTGTGTGATAAAGACAGACTGTGGTTTATATGTTAAACAGTTTGTAATAGTGTGGATGTTTTCAGATCTGATGGCATCACTGTGGACTTTCACTCATAAAGAGTTATTTTGATTTGTGACAACGCTGCTTTCAGGACAGAGAGAATCTAAATCTGATGAAATAAATGTCTAATAAGATTCATCTGTGTAGTTTTGCTTATCAGATAAATGTATCTTCAATGTAATCTCAACAAGACAAAAAGGATTTTCTTTGACATTAGTGTCTGATTGTAAAAGTGATAACGCGAGATGTCAGGATTGTGAATGAGGTATTTTCTGTGAAGGGGGATGTGAGTGAGTTTGTGAATGGTCAGGTTGGAGTTTTAGGGGTGTGGCTCTACAGCAGTAGATGAAGATCTTTCTCCACAGATCCTCTGTGTGTTTGTGTTTGACTCATGAGCGTTGTGTCAGCTCACAGATGTGAATGAGAATCACAAGATCTCGTCTGGTTTGGATTTAGATGGGAAAAGTCTGGATAAGACTGAGAACATGTAGTCAAGGGACCAGAGGACTTTTGGAGACTTTTATCTTTTGAAAGCATTGAATTAGTTGAAGACATTGCTAAAGAAGGAGGTGAGTGAAATTATTTTTTAAATCTGAGTGCTGTATGAAGGTTTATCTCACAGGATTAAACAGACATGGGGAGAAAATCATGTAACCTATATTTTACTGTGTCAAGTCCTACTTTATGGAGTTATATTTGGAAGCTGTGAGATCTAGGACTCACTGTAGGTCTCGATGAGATGGACGAGGATCTGTTGAGAGGTGTGAAGGAGCTGTTGTGTGTGTAAATATCTGAAGGTTTCAGTCATTCAGTCTCCAGTGGCTCAGTATGCAGGTGGTCTTCCTCAGAAGTTTGCTGGAATGAAGCCTTGAAACCATTTGGTCTTCTAGGAATAACATTCACAGCGATGAATCAAGTTTGGCCAAAAGTTTGTGAGGATCGCCCAAATGCTCTCGAATGAGTCAGAGCTGTTGGACGTCCAACATCTAGAAATCTGATGACTTTAACCTTCAAAATCTGTTTTATATACCCTATTTATCTTTTCAGGTAGCATAGTATAGTATTATAGTATGTTGTTTGTGAGTCATTATTGGCTTTGTCCAGTTGATTATTGAACATAATTGAAAGTCTTGCTTAATGTAGATTCTCATACATTATCATGCATTAAGATCATGCATAATGTGAATTTTTAAAGTATTGAATATTTTGCATGTCAATTTAGCATCCATTTTTAGATTTCTGCATTGATAGAAAAATACTGATGGCTGTCAAATACTTTAGGAAAAGCAATGGCAGAGATCTTAGTTTAAGTTCTTGTTCTGTATGATTGTTAATGCTTGTCTGAAAAGATTCACAGAGTTTTATACAACTCGCTTTTTTTTGAAAGAGAAATTATGTTTTTACTGCCACAACAGAAGTAGAAGAAACCTTTAAACTGTTAGTTTGTATCATCCAGAAACTTTCAAACACTCAATCAGAATTTTAGCAGGGACTCAAGCCAGGGTGGACTCTGAGACAAATCAACCAGATTAATAAAACTGCTGAACTGGAACCAGTCACATTCACTAGATGAAAATGATTTTTTAGCATAACCCATTCTCACATTTTATGGATTTATGAAAATCAGCTAGCAGAGTCAGGAATGTCATGTGTTGGGTCTGAACCTGATGCCATCAGGATTTATATGCAAAACAGTCCCAGAGAGTTTGAATCTTCTTTGGTTACTACACCAGACATTTCTTCATTTGTGTAAATGGTTCTGTGCTATTTTGATGGTCCATTACCATATGAGTTGTTGGTAGTTAGCCCTGCATGATCTCCTCCTTCCCCCCAACACCCCTATCTGCCCCCCATTGAGTGGCATTCAGGGCTCTTGTGGGTGGATCTAAAGAGATATGCATCTCTCAAACCTCCAAAGCCATGTTAACAAGCAACCCTACAAGGGCCTGTTAAACATCAGAGCTCCAGGGTTGTTCTGCAGAACACACAGGAACCGCCGTTGATTCCCTGAGGTTCACACAAAACCGCTCGCTTGTGAAATAACTGTTTATTTTGGATGAAACGGGACTGTAGTTTCTCTTAAACTCAATTGTAGATTAGATCAGGAAGTTGAGGAAATGATGCTGATGGGATCTGAACGGATATTAGCATTCTTATAAAGGGTGTTGATCACTAATCGGTCTCACTCATTGACCTCCTGTCTAATACGCAATGCTTATATTGTTGTTTTCTTTTAAAAGCTTATAGAGAAAAACTTCAACTTGTTTGACACATAACATTGGTCTGTTCTGCATGAAATAAGCTGATTTATAAATGATAACTCTTTCTCACAGACGTGTTTTTCTTTCTATTTCTGGTGGTGATTATTCTGGTCTCAAGATTTGACAAGTGTTTTACAGTCATTATCTGTGTTGAAACAAGAACATTAAAACTTCACTTACTGGTAAATATCAAATAGATTTGATATGTTGTTGTGTAAATAACACAGAAAAGAAATCAGTGAGAATTTCAGGCCTGAACACTTCAAAGAAAGCACAAGTGTGTTGAGTTATTTCAGTTGTGTGCCATCTGTAGGCTGATGTATGTTTGTTTATCTGCTCAATACCCATCATAAATGTACAGTTAATCCATCTGATGGTGGGGTTTTCTCATAAACTCTCATTGGTTTTAAGGAAGGAAGGTGCTTTTTTTTGGGAATCGAGAAAATAAGGTTTTAAGTTAATTAAAGAAAACGAAGCTTAAAGATTTTGCTTCATTGTGATCTTCTGTTCTTCACATTGTTGATGGTTTCTGGTGTCGGTCCACCTGTCGGTGTCTTCAGTTCATCATCTCACCTGTTTTCATTCCACACACAGCAGTTGTGAGATGAAAGCGTCTGATGTCGCTCAGCAGGCCTTGATGCAGTGTGACAGGTTCTGGGTTTGGAGAAAGACACGCGCTTCAAGCGTTACCATATGGCTTTGTTGTGCTTTGTGTAGTGAAAGATCTTCAAAGGGGCTGAGAGAAGGACATCATGAGAGATCTCGTCTTGAGATGTTCTTACTGAATCCATCATGAGAAACAACCAGAAGCTTCTCAAGTGACGATCAGTCAGAAAAATAGATGAAAGTAAATCAAAAAGAGTCAGAATAGATGAAGATCTGACCACATCATCATCATCACAATCAAAGCTCAGTCTGATTCATCAACATGATCACAATAAAGCTCACCATCAGTTTATCAGCAGACTCTCCACTACTGGAGTTTTGGACACTTGTTTGGTCGATAACATTTTCTGTTAAATATATCAATCATTGAATGTTTAAAAATGAATTATTTTACAGTTTTTAATGCTAGAGAATAAACATAAATTGAGTTAGTGTCCATTTCAATCTTACTGTAGGTGATAACACCTTCTTCTCTCTCCAGCAGGTCTATCTGATGAACTCTGAGATGAAGTCTGGTGGTTTCCGTGGTGACGTGAGGCGACGGGACATGGAGCTGAAGATCGACAAGCAAACGTTCGGTTTCCAGCGGAGCTCCACGTCAGATGATGACTCTGGTTGTGTTCTTGAGGAATACGCCTGGGTACCGCCAGGACTAAGACCAGAACAGGTAAAGCATCATACTGAACTGAAGACATCTGAGGGGGGTTTGGTTTCTGTTAGGAAGATAATCGGCTCTCTTTTTCTGCTGGTCATATTTCAACACAATATGTAAGCTGTTAGACAATGAATATGTATGACTTCTGATGCAATTCCATGTGTGGAGAGATTTAGGGTTTTTGCAGCCGCAGCGAAGCCCACAGGCATTTTGGAAACAGGAAATGCTGCTTTTTATTTACAAACTGCTTCATGGAAAATCTGTAAGTCATTATGTCAGAGATGCCAGACGGGGGCTCGAAATGGTGAAGAGCGCAGGGGTTTGCTAGGGGTTTCCTGATGTTTGTGCAGTCGCTCTCCTCTCATACTTGATGTGAATCTGATCCCAGTTAGCACATGAGAAACGCCTTCCCATCCTCTTGAAGGGCACCAAATAAAAAACTTTTTTAAAGCACAGCTTTTGTGTTAAATGCAAGAGGCAACTGTAATGTCTTTATAGCAGTCGTTGTGTGAATTGCCCCGTGTATTATAGGTGATGATTGTGTGTTGTTGAATTAGCCGGGGGCAGTGAAGGTAACGCATCGGCTGGATATTGAGTCTGTGATTTATGAGCTCATGATTGTCAGCTTTAAATAGCTTTCCAGTAGAGCAGCTCAACATCAGCAGGGTTCTTCTCAAAGCTCGTTCCAGCTGTTACGACCGCTACTCGTAAAGCCCCCCATCCTCTTCACAAGGCAAAGGTCAAAGTGTCAAAGAAACACAATAGATTACAGTAAAAAGCCTCTGTGATGATAAACAGGTTTCTGTAAAGGTCAATGAGATCACAACAAGACCTGGTGCTTCCTTTGACAAGTCTTAGGAAAACTATTTCATGTGCATTGCTTTCAGTAAATATGTAGGACGAAACCAGCGATGTGCCGATAAATCAGCCTATAATCGGTATCGGCAGATATTTTCCTGCTTTCAGACATTGGGCGATTATCCCCAATGTCTGATTATCTCTCAAAAGCCGATGATCAGGCCAGATTTGATCTTGACAATTAAATGCATCAGAAGCAAGGATTTAAAAGATAAACTACTGGTGTGTATTTGTATTTGAAGATGTCATTCTCAGTCCTTTTGTAGCGGTGCATCCCTGGACAAAACCATCAGATTCATCTACACCTGGTTTTAACATTGGTCTCATGTGTTTTGTTTTGATCTGAAGTGGACAGCTGAGAGTGATTGACATTCACACCATGTGTTTGAAATGCTCCTCATGTGAACACTTGTGACACATCCATGGGAACCAGACTCTTGATGCAGCATTACATCTTGTTGATAATCCACTGTTGCATCCACACAACATTACACTGCTGATAAACACTTTTATTAACTCTTCTGATCTCTCTTTATCTTAACTCCAGGTCCAGCTTTACTTCTCTTGTCTACCTGAGGATAAAGTGCCGTATGTGAACAGCCCGGGTGAGAAGAATCGTATCAAACAGCTTCTGTATCAGCTGCCTCCTCATGACAATGAAGTGAGTTTATAAAACAAACAGTCTGTTGTTGTTTCTCAGCATTGCTGCATTTTTAAACCCCCTCAGATATCTTTATATGTGGCACATGGTGTGGGTGTTTTAGCTTCATCACGTCCTCTGCATTCCTTACACCATCACAGAAAGATGCTTTGTTTCTTCAGATCTCTGGAGGTGTTTCTACAATGAGACGCTTGAGAACTCGATGTGACTCAATGTGTGTTGTTGTGTTTGTGGTTCCGTTACTCTCGAGTCTGAGTGTGATTCTTGATTTTGCTGTAAACATGAAGGTTGTTTAATTTCCTCTCATTTAAGTTGAGTTAAACAAAAGTAATCAGTAAGTTTAAGAGTAGATGGGCTGAGTCAGAGGTTTTCATCCCTTCTCCAAATTTCCATCAAAAGTCCAAATTTTTTAAAAATCACTTTTACAGTCTCAGTAGACGATGTGCTCGATATCAAGAATGAGCTTGTCAGGAAAACGAATCTTGTGCGTTCCTATAAATTCTCCAGTGTGTAGATGATCTGAAGAAACACTCGTTCTGAACGTTATTGTGTTAATTTGTGTCTTCTTCAGGTGCGATACTGCCAATCTCTCAGTGAAGAGGAGAAGAACGAGCTTCATATGTTTAGCACGCAGAGAAAGAAAGAGGCTCTTGGACGAGGAACATTAAAACTGCTGCCGAGGACGATCCAACGTGCCACGTGTGAACATGTACGTTTATAAATAAAGAGTTGTGTGAAGGCAATCTGATGCCGATTGTATTTTTCTTTAAAATATTGTTTTGTACATTTGTAGTGTGGAGAGAACGTCAGCGGAGGAGAGATGGTGGTGTCTGCATCACGGGCCAAACCTGGACAGTGTTGGCACCCGGCATGCTTTAGATGTTCCACCTGCAGTGAACTCCTAGTGGATCTCATTTACTTCTGTCATGAGGGGAAGATCCACTGTGGAAGACATCACGCTGAACTGCTTAAGCCACGCTGTTCTTCCTGCGATGAGGTGATTTAAATTCTCTATAATGCATCATAGCGGCTCGTAGCTTATCGTTTTGTAAGTGAAGTAAGTGACAGCTTTATCATTGTTATTCTTCTGTTTTAGATTATATTCGCAGATGAATGCACAGAAGCAGAAGGCCGTCACTGGCACATGAAGCACTTTTCATGTTTTGAATGTGAGACCTTACTGGGTGGTCAGCGGTACATCATGAAAGACGGTCGGCCCTACTGTTGCGGTTGCTTCGAGTCTCTGTATGCAGAATACTGTGAGGCCTGCGGTGAACACATCGGTATGCACAGAAGTCACTTTTAGACGTCATTTACCACAAACTATGTTCCACTATTGCCTGTGAAACGCCTTTTTGACCTTTTACTCCTGTTTATTTTTCTTCAGGGGTGGACCATGCCCAAATGACGTATGATGGCCTCCATTGGCACGCCACAGATGCTTGCTTCAGCTGTGCTCAATGTAAGAGCTCATTGCTCGGTTGTCCCTTTCTCCCCAGGCAAGGCAGAATCTACTGCTCTAAAGCCTGTAGTCTGGGTGAAGACATCCACGCCTCAGATTCTTCAGACTCGGCCTTCCTGTCGGCGAGATCTCAGGAATCACGTCGCAGCGTGAAGATGGGAAAGAGTAGCCGCTCCGACCAATGTCGACAGTCGCTTCTCTTCTCCCCCGCAAGTAACTACAAGTTCCCCGGACTGTCCGGGAACGCGGACGACACCTTGTCTGACAAGCTGTCGCAGCTAAACTTTGCAGACAACCACTTTTGGAGGAACGGGGAGGAGCAGGAAGCACCTGAAGACCACGAGGAATGGGCGGAGCACGAGGACTACATGACCCAGCTGCTCCTCAAGTTTGGCGAACATGGAATGTTCCAGCAGCCGGAGGACGGCAGACCGGCTGACTCGTGGACGACGGACTCCGAGGTCAAAAACGAAAGCCAGCGAAGGCACCAGGCCCGTGCCGAGAGCGAGAGTCTTGCCAGTAAAAAGTACAAGGCAGACATGTACTGGGCCCAGTCTCAGGATGGACTGGGTGATTCTGCGTACGGTAGTCACCCCGGACCTGCTAGCAGCAGGAAAATCCAGGAGCTTGAACATGAAGATAAACTGTGGTATAATGACTCGCTAGAGTGCATCACAGATGAATTTAAACAAGCAGAGCAGAACGTCAGAGACTCCATGGATTCCTTAGCACTCTCCAATATCACAGGTGAGACTAAAAGAACTCAATGACGCATAATTGATATTGAATGGTTATATTAGAGTTTCTTCACGGGTCCACTTAGAACTGAAACCGAGCAGGTTTTGGGTCTAAAAGTGTCAATATTAGTGTCTTTGGGTCTTGGCTGATTTAAAATGACAGTGTTTTGCCAAACATACCCAAGATGACCCTAACTATCTTGCATGTGTGCATCGGGTCCTTTTCCAACCCCCCCTACTCCCCCCCCCCCCCCGGGTTTGCCAAGAGCGCTTGCAAAATCATGTGGCTAGCGGTAGGTTATTTTTCGTTTAGCCAGACCTGTCATTCATTTGAATGCACATTTTAGCGGTCACCTTGGTGTCAAATAAATGGAGCAGCTGGCCTATGCACACATTGCTGCCATTTACATTCGAGGTCAGTCGGGTTAAAAATACTGGACCGGGTCAGACTCGTGTCTAATTTTCTAGGGTTTGTCTCAGGTGGGGTCTTTCTTTAAAAAATGTATGCACGTCGGGTTCGGATAAAAAGTGATTCTGGTCATTTTGGGTCGAGTACATTTCTTTAGACCTGAGAAGAAGACCTCTAGGTTACATGTGTGAAGTCTGCAGCGTTGCATTTGTACTTCTAGAAAGTTGAATGTAGGCTTTGTTTCTTACATGATGTGCTTCTGATCATTACAGGTGTTTCGATTGATGGAGATATTAAAGAGAAAACAATGCTCTACTCGTTTCAAAAGTTCTCTGAGTTTCGAAAAGAGAACGTTGAGAACACGAGTAACATGGGGACGCTGAACTCTTCAATGCTACACAGGAGCTCCAACTCTCTGAAGAGTCTTACCTCTGACCTGGAGCGTGTGGAGATCATCGAGGAGGAGGATGAAGAACAAGAGCAGGTGGTTCCTCTTCCAGAAGAGAGGCCAAAACCGGCTCACATACCAGTTTTAAGAAGGAGCAAGTCCCAGTCCAAACCGCAGCAGGTTAAATTTTCAGACGATGTCATAGACAACGGACACTACGATGACTTGAAGGTGCGGCAGCCTCCCATGAGCGAGCGGACACGGAGACGAGCGTACCACTTTGACGAACAAGACCAACAGCGCCATCGCCATCACCACAGACGGAGAAGTCGGAAATCTCGTTCGGACAACGCGCTTCACATGGTTCCCAAAGAGAAAGCCAGAATGAACTTTAAGGAGGACCGTCGGCACTACGGCCCAGGACCTGACGCTCGATACGGACGGCACCCGCGCACTCACGCCGACTCACAAAACTACGGATTGCACAGCCAAGCCATGGAGAGATTTCCTCGTTTGTATGGGGAAGACGATGACTGGTGCTCTACCTGCTCTTCTTCATCATCCGAGTCAGAGGAGGAAGGATTTTTCCTGGGTCAGCCTATTCCACAACCGAGACAACCTCGATACCAGTATTACGCTGATGAACTTCCCTTTGGTACACGAACAAAGTCCAAACAGAAGAGAGGACGTAAGGGCAAAAACTGTATCATTTCATAGAGTCGGTGTGGAAAATGAAACTGCATATTAAAGCGAGTGCCAGTATTAAACCTGCTTTAAGCTGCTTACTGTTAAATATACAATACAACTCGGTCACGATGACACAGCGGTCATCAAAGTTCTTGCCAAGCAGTGACGTTAAACTCCGGTTTAACTTTAGCAGTAATGCATTATCTGAAATACGTCATCATTACAGTCTTTGAAAGAAACAAATAAATACAATATTTATAAAGCCGCTTTTTAGAGACTAACAGAGAGAATAATTTAACTATGCATATATGAATGTATATATTGTAAAATGTCGAGTTAAAGCTAATATTTTTATATCCCTGAGTTTCAAAAGATTTTTTTGTGTGTATGTAATACAGAGCGAAGGTCTGCAGCGATTCCACTTTTGTTAATCAGGGTTTTAAAAATAAATACATAACATGCCACAGTCAGTTAAGTTTCTTTTGTGAACATCTTTATATGCCTTTTATTAAATACAAATGTCTGCTCTGCTGTCGTACATTCAAATAACCCTTTAAACAGCAGACACAAAGTAAAAGATTTGAGTTCTTCAGCATCTTTATAACACTGTGCCAAAATCAATTAACAGGAAAACAATGCAACACTTTGAAAATGTGAAATTAGTTAGATATTAAAACTTAAAGCTTAAACTATGAAGTTGTACTAACATAACAACTGAGTAAAGAACAGAAGTGTTGTGTGTTTATTGCTGGTGTCTGCTGGTGATATTATGGTAAAGTTTGATAATTTCTTCAGGTTTCAGCGGTGCAGTCACATCAGAGATGAAGTGCTGAAGCTCCTGCAGATTTTCTTTTTTGAGATCAATCAGAATCTTCTTCATTGTGGTCAGAAGTTTCTGTTCAAGGGTCGTATCTTTGTAAATCAGCATCTTCACCACGAGTCCAAAAGTCTCACAGTCCTGTTTGTACAACTAACAAAAAAACAAAGAGAGAAGAAGTGGAGATGTTTTCTAGTATAAACGCAGAGACAGAAGTGTTAAACTAGTTACTAAACTACAGCAGCTGTCTTATAATGCCAAACATATTCCCCCTGAGATTTAAAGGCGTTAAAGGCGTGTGATGTCAGAGGTCTGTCATTACCTGAAGGTATCAGTAAAGGTGTGATTGACTTAAGGTGACCCGGTCTAGAGATCATATAGACACATAACCTTTCTAAGGGTTTAATGAGAATACATCTAAAGAGAAAGGGTTCAGAGGTCACATTTAACCGAGATGGCATTCATTTCACTTATAAAGTTGATGTTTGGCCTCTAAAGAGGTTTTCCTAAACTGCGTCTGGCACTCGGTTTAATCTGAGCGCAAGAGAAAAGACAGAACGGTTTTCAGGCCAAATAGATTATCATAGCGGCGGGTTCAACAGAGGACGAGGTCTGTTTCCTCTTATCGATAGTGTCTGCATAGTCATGTCCAGTTTAAAAACAGACCTGAGAGATTGCAGGGGAATCTGGGCTCTGTCACGAGCCAAAAAGAACAAAACCATCTGAGAAAGAAAGACAGACTTGTATATTCCCGTCTGGAGCCGTTCTGCATGTTTCCACTGAAGAAACTAAAACTATTAGTTCAACCCCTAAAACCGTTAACATCATAACAACAGCAACTAAACATCTTTCCATACATTCATCTGTAATATGAACTCAATCCAGAGGAACATAAAGCCACTGATCTTAAACCTGTAAAACTACAGACAATCTTCCCAAAAAGACACGATGAGCGCAGTGACATCATCCATCCCTTATGACTCAGGACACTCATTCATTAAGAGTTTTTATATCCAAACACAAATTTAAACACATAAAATCACTTCATGATGTCTGCTAGATCTTCAGAGCAAACCCAGCCGTTGTATTATTTGAAAATAATGCACACACATTAATACAAACTCTACTTCACATCATACCGTTACACAGCGGGTGTGCATTATTTTTGATTATACCACGGGGATGTTGAATGCTTTATTCTGATTGGTTGAGAAATGTTCCATGGGTGTTGATTAGTTTTTAATAACCGCACACCTGACCTGTCAAATGTCTTAAAATAACCACCAGAGCAATGTTTGTGGAAAATGTGGTATAACAGGAATAATTGACTCCAATCCTTTGAATTATTTAAAAATAATGCACACCGGTGTAACTCTGCTTCATGTCGTGCCGCATTACCGCCTTGGGTGTGTGTTATTTTCTAATAATTCAACGGCCCCTCATCAATTATTCCTGTTATACCACGGTTACCACAAACATTTCTCTGGTGGTTATTTAAAGAGATTTGACAGATCATGTGGGTGTTTTACAGAAAAATAATCAACACTCATAAAACATTTCTCAACCAATAAGAGTACAGCATTCAACAGCACTGTGGTATAAAGCAAATGTATTTTCCTGACCTATTACTTTACTTCTCAGCGTGTGGATTTGCAATGCTTGTATTTAGGAGTGAATGTTTGTGTGTCTCCAGATGAAATGTTTGACTGTGGTGTGATTTGCTTTTCTTTTGTTTGGTGTGGTAAAGTTTGTGTTGTTTTTACCCCCGATTGGAGGAAGAGAAAGATGCGATCTCAAGGTTTGATAACAGAGGACCACACAAACAAACAGATGGTCCAAAACACACAACACACGGTGCTGTATATACTGTAGAGTTAAACGGTAATGGTCTGTAAAACTACAAATAAAACACACAACTGTGACTGTATGTGAAGAGGCCAAACACTAGAAGAAATCAGAGAGAAAGATACTGAAACACATTAGGAGGGATTATATCACTGATGTATTTTGTTGAGGGTGACTAAAGTAATTTCAAATCATGACAGAGATCAGAGAGTAAGAAAGAAATGTGTTTACCTTCTTCATGTCCAGAGCTTTGGCAGTGATGGCTTCAGCCCAATCTTCTTCTGGAGTCTCAACGGGTTCTTCTAGTTCTCCATCTAAACCTGGAATCTCATCCAGATCTGAAAAACACATCTGCAAACACACTACTTCAGTCATATCATAGTTGCTAGCTTGTTGTTTTAGTTGCTTCTTAACCAGTAAGATATACTTTAGTATTCATTAACTGGCTCATATTAGCTCTGGTACACTGAGATCTCTGAGTTAAATTTAAAGTAAACCTCATGTGTTTAACATCAATACAGACACATGTCCAAAACTCTTCTAGACTTCTCTAAACTTGTTTGTTCACTGAACTATTGTGATGTTTACTGTAGTTTTGTCTGATATTTGATACCTTGTTGGCCTCTGTAGAAGCGTCTTCAGATCCTCCAGTGAGATGATTGTGTTTCTCTGTGTGAAGAGATTCATCTATAAACATCAAACTGAGCTGAAGGAATCAGTCCAGATCTTTGAATCATTCGATCAGTAAGGTCAGTCTCACTTTATATTTGTGTGCCTGCAGGAGAACAGACGTCTGCGCAGTCGTGCTGCTGTGGGTTTGATGTGTTTTTTACACACAGATGTTCAATGCATTTACAGCTGTATCTCAATCTTCAGAAATCTTACAAAAGTCACAGTGTGTTAAAAACAAGTTTATACACTGTTAAACCAGATCGTGGGTCTCATTCACAAAACATGCACGAATTTGTTCGTGAAATGTGTGTTCGGACGTTTTAACTTACAAATCATGACTAAAATTTATTTTAAATGTATGCAAAAATGTAAGAACAATTGACCACACGTGCACAATAATCATCATCATCATCAATGATCATAAACGCATGCTTAGTGAATGAGACCCATTCTCTTTACTTAAACAGTGAAGTAAACATTACATAATATTTTAAGAGTTATACTTAAAAAATGTTTAGTTCATTTAACTCTTACGTTTATAAACACCAATAAACTAAAACATATAAGTTAAACTTAAAATGATCAGTACATGTTGTGATGGATACCCATAATCCTTTGCGCCTAAATATTTAGATTATTTGAAGCTTTATTACAGAATAAGAACTGGTAAGAACTTTAAATACTTGAATATTTGTTAATAAAATGTCATAAAGGTTTAAGCTCTTTTATTATTGATGTTGTTTTGTTGTAAATGATCATTTTGTAAAGTTACTGTTCAGGTAATCAGTGTTTCCTTATTTGAACCCTGTTCAGAACATTTTATTTCTCTCCACTGAACATTTCCTTAAGATGTTTAAATACAGCAAATGCACAAACACACAATTAATTCAAACAAATCTTTTCCTCATCAGATGAATAACTGAAGACTAAACTGATGTGATTCTTTCATCAGTGTAATGTGAGGTTTCGTTTTAATCTCAGCACATTCCTGATGTCTTTTATGTGTGTGTTAATGAACAGAGCTGCTGTTTGCCTGGACTTTTATTGTGTCTTTAAAACAAGGTGACACATTCCATCTGTATGTGTGAGGACTGAAACACAACACCAAGACTTTATAGTTCACAGACTACAAAAACTGCTTTAATTGAGATGTACGTCATGTGTCCAATTATACCTGAAGGAAAAAAACGACATATATAGGGATTTGTGTTGTTGATGTCTAAAGTTTCATTCATGTTGGGTCAGAATGAAGTTTGCATTAAATGTTTTTTTCTCTTTTCCAATTGTAAATGATTTAGCATACAGTCACATTAGCCTTTATGTGTGATGACTTAAAATACAGCCTTTGCAACACAGTAAGTGTTTTTTTCTACACTAAAGTTTATGGATTTGATGTTAAATAATTTTGTGCTTTTCCTGAACTACACTATATGAATTCTGCACTGTTATATAAAAATCCTCAAGAGTAAGACAAATATATAACATAACATGTTATGTGTGAACATTATCTTTTCTCTATTTGATGTGTTTAATAATAGTTAATAATGTTTACTGCTTGTAATTGGAAGGGTCCTGCATTGATCAATTAAAGAACACAGTGGTTACTAACCACCCTAACCACCAGGATCCAGAGGGATTAACAGCAAAATCATGCAAACAAACTCCATCAAGAAAACCCAGTGTCTCTCTTTTGAACTTCTGCAAAGGTTTGACCTGAATCTGCTCTCATCAGACTTCACTGATCTAGAATCAGACGATTAGACGCGCCTGCTCCTCAACAGATCCAATCCAGAACTCAACTCTCATGACTGCTTACAAGATGAAGATCATGAACTTCACCAAAGTGACTGCTACAGTGAAACCAGGTTGAGAATATTCTGATCCCACATCAGTACTGAGAACCAAATCACATTACAGTGGTGTGTGTGTGTGCGTGTTTGTGTGCATGCGTGTTTGTGTGCATGTGTGTGATCTACTGTACACTGCTTTTCTAAACGTTTCCAAGACATGTCTTAGAAATAAAACACAAGTGATTCAGTCTGAGACAATAAAAAGACAAGAAGAGAAGAGTTATCTGACCTGATGTGATGCTGCTGAGGTCGGGGAAGAGCTTCTGGTTTTGTATGAAGATGCTGTCAGATCTAGAAGGATTGTAGTGATCACTAGATAGGGAGGATCTTCTAGCATAACTCCTGAAACATGACAGAGGGTAACATTTCACTTTAGACTCACTAGACTAACATTATAAGTGGACTCAATAATAAAATGCGACAAAGGTTTGACTCGGTCTCTCCAGACGTCATCTTCTGCTGTGAGATGCATTACAAGCATTTAGTCAACGGATAAAACGGACAAATCAATGAATGAAGCAACACTGAGATCTCCTGAGGTTTTCTCTCAAGCACAACTCTTGAATTCTTAATGAAACGGGTTAGTTGAGATTTTGACCTCTGGGTTTGCAGACTAATGCAGGTTAAAAAGCAGTCGTGCAGGAGAAAGCATGGATTTCTCTTTAACCTCTCATTTAATTGTTTGTTTTAAGAGTTCACGCTGGGTTTTGTGGCTTTTCTGTGGAGTCTACAGGGCTGTGGGACGCTGACATGAGCAGGTGACCTCTTAACCTTTGGGCTGTTTGGAGGGAATGAGATCAGATCTGTTAGATGAAACCCAGATGTGCTGTTTTACAGACCTAAGACGTCTGTTTTGACCGAATCACAGATCTATGGGTCTGAATTGGTCAACCCAACATCAGTGAGCAGCATTATAAAGAAATAAGTGTCGCATCATTGTGAGATATTTGAATGTTTGATGCGCAGACGCAGCTGTTGTTTACATGGCTTTGATCGAGCAGCTGGTTATCAGTCGTATAGATCCGCTCTATAACTTTACACTAAATGAACAGAAACTCCACAACCCAACGATGAACTCTGACCCAGGATCAGAAAACAAAGACGTCTGAAGGTGCCAGGATTTTTAATGAGTCCGTCTGAGCCACCATTTGTTACTCAGGGTCACCTTGAGAAAGTCACTTAAACACTTCATCACAACTTTAATGTACAGAATAAAAACACATATGAATCCTGTTAAACATGTATGAAAACATCCTCAGATAAAATTATAAACAAACCAATGCTTTCACTTTATATCTGATTTTACACACGTGACTAATATGAGGGTTTGTGTGTGTGTGCATGTGCGTGTGACCTCAGACAGGATATAAACACAAAGACAAAACTGCAGGTAGACACACACACACACACACACACACACACACACACACACACACACACACACACACAAAGCAAACATTCAATCTCTTTATAGACAGCATGACAGATGACTGCTGGGATCTATGAGGGTAAGATGAGGTACAGGGAGTCCACGGTTAACCCTAACCTACATCAACACCAGTCACCAACAACATGCCTGGGTCACAGTCACTATGAGGCTGATAAGATGTCATCAATGTTCCTATGCATTTCTTCATAGATTGTGTTGATATTCACACCGCACAAATGACACAGAAAGAGTTAGATGTGAGTTTAATGACCTGGTCTAGTGAATAAGGTGAAGTTAAACTGATTTAAGTTAAGATAGGGCTGAATGTTTGGTTTTAAGAGCTGACGAGGTCTGTGGTGTGATATGGGTCCACACAGGAAGTACTGACACACCCTCTCTGACCACACAGCGGGATCAGACGCCCCAGAGATCTGTGAGGTCTGACTACAATCTCCACCCACACAGACCCATGTGTCCGATAAACACAAACACTCCAGACTTTATCTTCAAAAACACATTTATTTATAGGACACATACACCCCACCACATAAATGACCTGACATAAAACAAAATTCATGTTTGAGGTATAACTGTGTGTAATTTATGTTATGTGTGTAGTTTAGGTTTAATAACTAGTTCTCTGTTGTTAACTGTTATAGGTTACTAATAGGACAACAGAGTGAAAATCTGTTTGTGAATCAGACATTATGCTGTTTGTCACTGACACACAGCTGAGTGGACAGACACAAATATCTCAGATGTCTGATTATTGTTAGAAACATGATATTAAAACTGCAGATAAAGCTGAAAATGTTTCATTCTGTTAAATCCTCTAGTGCTGTACTGTCACCTGCTGGATGACCCCTGACATTACACTTTCATCTTTCATTTAACAATGTCACGTAGAGACACAACAGTCTGAACTGAAAACAATCTGAATGTTTTGTTTTTACCTCGAATCGAGCTGTTGTCCTGCTGGAGAATCTTCGTGTCTGTTATGGTTGTACAGCGTCTCCTGCCGATCAAATCAAAACTCACACTTACACCCAACACTGACTGATGTGGCTTTACTTCATAAACACATTTTTATTTGAATGTGGTTCTCATTACTGTGATGCAGATATGTGATCTTTTCACTTATTTTGATTTATGCAGATGTAAATGAAATAAAAACATAAGCAGTAATGGAAATCACATTCAGAGTAATATATAAAGAAATAATCGAAGTAAAGAAAGCCCCTCGTACCCTCTCCATGTGGAGTTTCTCTCCTGTAGAGATCATCATCTGATCAGAATAAGACTGAGCATCACAGATGCGTCTGTATTCATCATAATCATTCTGCTTGAGTTTCTCTTCTGATAAACAGCTGTCAATCTTCAACACTTTCTCTCTATCATACAGCACCTGTACATAAACAGACATTAGATCAAGAGCCCTAAAGAGACAACACTGATCTCTTTAGCTTTTTAAGTGTCATTAACACATGATTCAGAGAAATGAATGTGTTTGTGTTTAATCTTACTGATGTGAAGTGTCTCTCATAAAGCTCTCTGATCTTACTGTACGCCACTGTAACACAACATACACAATGACGTCACTTTCTGTCTAATAATGAAACTTATGAAAATAATGAAAGTTAAATTGATAGCTCAACAAAATGCAAATGTAATGCATCTGCGGTCTTTATCATAAAATACTCACTTATATCATTCTTCTTTCTTTACTGTTAATAGCGGGTTTATCTGGAACAGTGAAGAAACAAATCATGTTTAATTATTATTAATTACTAACACCAACAAGTTTATCTTTAACAATATCATCTCCCCTGAAGGAAACTTCAAACCCAACTACCAACTTAGAAAACATGTAATTAATTAACAGTCAGTTAGTACAATTTCACGTGTCAATAACGTTAAAGTTTGTACGCCGTTTAATATTTACTAATTGTACTTAAAAGAAAGGTTGCTTAAACAGAAAAGCTTCCTTAAACAAATATAGTGCCAGTTGAAAGTTCTTTTGTTTATGCAATACCTGGTAAATAGTAAATCAAGTTTAATAAAAATATTAAAATAAACGTTTTTTTTGTTGCGCAGACTCTTCTTCTGAACGCGCGCGGGCCCGGCTTTAATGAGACTCATTGACTCACTGGCGCCCCTACAGACTAACAGCTGCACTCACTGTATTCTGCACTTAATAATACATTTGGATGATTTGGATTTTTATTTTTATTTGGATTTTGTAATATTTACTGCAGAATAAATACCTCTGTGTTTGCTTTATTTGATGACAAAAATGTAAATACAGACTGATATTTATAGAAATAATTATATTAATTTTTGGTTTATTAAGCAGCTATTACAATTTGTGTATGTATATTTAATAGCATAATAATAAAAAATACTGTGACTGTGCTGTGACGCAGCAGGAAAGTGTAAAGTTTGAAATGAAATGATAAACTTTGGATGTATGAAGGGGGACACAATAAATACTCTGTATTGGTACAGCGCTTAATCAATCATTATTTATTATTGGTAAACATGACTCGGGTAATTGCAGTAATAACTGTGGTATAGCAGAGATTGTAAAGCATATGAAAGAGAAAGAATGCAATTAATTGAGAAATTAAGTGATGAACATTAAAAATATAACAATTAAAAAGACAATATTAGAGAATGCTCCAGACAGTAATAAAATCTATAACGCAATTATTAATTATATGAAAACAATCAAGGTCTAATAGCTAGAATTAAAAGATCACATAATGAAGTAAATACGTATTTAAATATGAAATATATATTAATATTTTCTTTTTTAATATGAATATAACAACCATACTCCACACTCCAGTACAGTAGGTGGCGGAAATGCGCCTTTAAGTGGGTTTGCCAACCGCCATTAAAAAGAAAAGAAGAAGAAGAAGGAAGTGTAGAGTGGTTTATTAATATTCATGAGATACAGTAGGATTAGTGAAGGTCTCTTGTGCATTATGATTTATCTTCATGGCAGCTTGTTTAGGTAGAAAATGCGTCGCTATATTCGCGCGTTGCTCGTTTGCACGTTATTCATCTTCGGTTCGCTCTTGTACACATTTAATCAACTCGTGTCGTCGCTGGAGAGCGACAATCATCAGGCGCGAGCACACCGGACACGCGCAGCAGATCCGGGGCCACGCGAGAGCAATGACAGGTACACACAACACAACACACAGAGAGACAGACCACACTACACACACATACAAACAAACAGTACTACACTACACAACACAATCAAATATACTGTACAAAACAAACAACAACATTGCTGTAAACATACTGTACACACAACATTATTATTATTATTCACAAAACGTAAACTGTAAAACACAACATGAATTACACACAGACTTTACAAATAACAGTACACAATACTGTACACAGTACACACAAAATTATACACGCAAATAAAGGTACACAAATAAAAATTCAGTACATATCAGATGTTAGATGTGCTAATGAAGGGATGCAGCTGAACTCTGATCAGTCAGTGTTTGTTTACAGATCTGCTGAATATTTCATACCAACTTTAAGTCTGCACATTTGATATCATTCACCTGAATCTGATCTGAACCTTTGCAGGATTTTATCACTGAGTGTTTTTTTAAAGACAGCTCTCACTGTGGCGTTTAGTCATAAAAATGAAATTAATTTAATATTAATTGATTACAGTGTTCGGTTGTCTAATCATTAATATTCATGAGTTTTCTCAACACAACAATTTTTAAAAAATGCTGGCTGACTTGCTAGCATTTGCCTTTCAGCCAATCACTGAACACCTCACAATTAATATTTATCAGCATATTCAAGTATTTAAAGTCAGACTACATTTCATCATCTCTGTAGTGGATTATTATGTTAAGTTTAGGATCTCTGTAATCTGTCAGGTGTGTTTATGTGGAGCATGTTTGTTTTCTGTCAGGTGTAATTCAGGTTTGGTCACACATTGGGACCCATATCAGATGACGCCCTCTGCTGTTTGTGGACAGAAGTGCTTTATGGAGACGGCTGTTAGGTAGGCCGTGTTGACCCTCGATCAGCCTTCAGTTTAGATTAGAGATTAGTAAAGTCAATTTGTCATGTGTCGGTGGGATTGAGTGTTTTTGTTGTTGCATTATTCATCTTTATTAAAAATAAACACACTGATAGTTCAAGTGGCTTAAAGGTGCTGTAGAATGTAAAACTGTACTTATGTAGGCATAGATGAATAATAAGAGTTGTGTACATGATTATGAGACATTATGAGCCTCAAACACGACTGTTTCCTCCTTCTTATGTAAACATCGTGCATGCAAAAGACCGCTGGAAAACAGACCAAACTCAAAATAACACCAACTGTGACGTTACAGTCATGATGTACACCCCAACATTAAATTACACATTAAATTAATTACAATGTTGTTACAATTGTTAAAGTTAGCACTTTCTGCTAGTTAATAGTATATGTTAGTTAATGCTATATGCTTGTGTTTAGGCTGAAGTTCTACTATTGACTATCTACAAACTTATCACTCAGAAACGTCCATTAACAATCTCCAAACAATTGATTATTCCTTAAAATCTGATACAGACTCAAACATAAGATCTGTTTACACACACACAGAGCTACTGAAAGAGAAACAGCCAATCAGAGCAGGGCTCAACATTATTATTCATGACCCTTTCAAATAAGATAATAATAGACCACTTCATTATAAAGGGTATAAATGGACATGAAAACTGACTCTGGATCATTTTTGCACTTAATAAAGCCACAAACCTTCTGTGTAGATATCAGAGAACTATTTAACAGATTATTATAATGCATTCTTTTGCACCTTTGATATAAACTTATAGTCTGTCATTTCAGATTGACTAACATGACCAAACAAACAGGTTTCTAAACAGGTTTCTTTATTGATTCGTGTCTGTGGATTACTCTACAGATGTCCAGGAGTTTAAGGTTTGTGTAGTTTTGTGTAGTGTGTCATGTTTTATCTGTGTTTTGTGCAGGTACACGATGGCTCCAGCGTTCGTGGGACATCAGCGATCAGAGCCCGTCAGACTGGCTGTAGTGACGTGTGGTTCCCGACTGAACGAATCTCTTACTATGCTAAAATCTGCCGTCCTCTTCAGCTACACAAATCTTCACTTTTATATTTTCGCAGAGGACGAGTTACACGCCGGCTTCAGACAGACGGTGAGCGTTACGCTGAACGTGATCTTTTTTGCATGCTAATGTTCACGTGTATTAAATTCTGTCTCTGTACAGCTGGAGTCGTGGCCGCCGAAATATCGCTCCAAGTTTAACTACAGCATTTATCCCATCACATTCCCCAGTGAGAACGGCAGAGAGTGGAAGAAACTCTTTAAACCGTGTGCATCGCAAAGACTTTTTCTTCCGGTGAGTAACGAAATCTAACACATATGATAGATTACAATCATCAGTTATTGATCAGCGTGACGTTTGTATTTGATTCAGCTGATCCTGAAAGAAGTGGACTCTTTACTGTATGTGGACACGGACATCTTGTTCCTGCGGCCGGTGGAGGATCTCTGGAAATTTCTTTCAGGCTTTAACGGCAGTCACGTGGCTGCCATGGCACCGGAGCACGAGGAGCCACGGATCGGATGGTACAATCGTTTCGCTCGACACCCGTACTACGGCCGGACCGGAGTAAACTCAGGAGTCATGCTGATGAACCTGACACGAATCAGAGCCAAACATTTTAAGGTCCTGAAACACATCATCATCATCATCTTCATCATCATCATCATCTGTGTGTCCTGGTTTATTCTGTGACTGCAGTTTTTAGTTTATAATCTAGTGATAGAGTGTTGTGTGTGTATATATATATCACACAGTCAGTGTTACCAGCAGGTGTCAGTGTTGTTGTGTATTACTGCGTTGTGTATTACTGCGTGTTTCTCCATTACTGTACAGCTCTCTTCTGTATTTCATCTCTGTCATATATATTTGAAATCCCACCTGAGATCCTTTATATCTGCTGCTCAGTAAAGTTAGTGGTGTTGTTTGACTGACTGCTTTAGTTTGTTTTAAACAGAATGACATGACAAGAGTGAATCTGAAGTGGCATGAGCTGTTGATGCCTCTACTACACAAATATAAACTCAACATCACCTGGGGTGACCAAGACCTGCTCAACATCATATTTCACTATAACCCAGGTACGCTCAGATTTACAATCGTGCTGATGTTAAACATGACTGCAACTTTATGCATGCATTTGTCAAACGCTCCCATCTAAAAGACTTCAATTCAACTCATTATCAGTAGTGTGGTCGAACCCATGACCTTTGAGTTGCTAACACAATGCTTTAACAGTTGAGCTCCAGGAACACGTCACTTATTGTTGTATATTGTGTAGTGTTATATTGTTAGTATAAAGTGTGTTTGTGTTTATTGTGAATCAGAATGTCTATTGTTGTTCCCTCTGGATCCACAGAGAGTCTGTCGGTGTTCCCGTGTCAGTGGAATTATCGTCCGGATCACTGTATCTACGGCAGTAACTGTGTCGCCGCCGAACAACACGGCATTTACATTCTCCATGGAAACCGAGGTGTTTATCACGACGATAAGCAGCCGGTATTCAGAGCCGTATATGATGTCATTCAGAAGGTATCTTACCTTTAATTCAACCTCTCATGTATGATCTCATTTCTAGTTATAAGATGGATTAACATCATTCAGACACGAACAGGTTATTTTTAGCGTTATTTATTTAGCCTTTAGCCGCGGTCCCCTAACGTGGGTGTTTAATATCACGTTGATGAGATTTCATTAGGTGTGTTTGTATAACCTGTAAAATCTAATTAGACGCTGTTAATTTGGGAAAACTCCTTTGGGTGCTCGGCTCGCTCGCACACATTTTGCCGTTCAGAATCAAAGACTGCTGGAGTCAAAACGCTTTACTGATCACAGATGTCTGGTTGGATTCAGTCGCTCATTGGCCTTTTGGTTATTTTATTGAATCTTACTGCCGGCTTTGTCACAGTTTATTTGCTATCATATGGGATTAGTTTTCGTAAGGAATAATTGATGACGGGCTGTTTAATTATTTGAATATAATGCAGACCCGAAGTGGTAATGCGGCACGACATGAAGTGGAGTTACACTGCTGGTGTGCATTATTTTCAAATAATTCAAAGACCTGTGTGTGTGTGTGTGTGTGTGTGTGTGTGTGTGTGTGTGTGTGTGTGTGTGTGTGTGTCATTATGGTCATTGTTGTGTTCATATGACAGGAAGAGCTGTGGACCATTAGCTAAATGAGAGCTGCCATTAGCACAGGCACATGATTCAACTCCTCAATGTGTGCACATCACTCCTATACACACACACACACACACACACACACAACAACACACAAAGTTCACAATCAGACCAACAACACATGATAATGACACATATCTGCTTTAAGGTTTTCACTTTAATCCTGTATCATCCACATCATTGTGTCATATTCTGTCTGTCTGTTATTAAGACATTAAAGTGTGTGTCTGTGTATAATCCTCATCTACACACACTTTTGATGTTCCCTACAGATTTAGGTTTATAGCTTGAGTTTGGCTGACAGTAAAAGGTCTCGGCATTACCGACCAAGTGCCACCAAAGAGCAGTAAAATGTTTAGTGCCTCTGCTGCATTTGGTCGGCTTGTATCGCTCATTTTCTCGTAAATAAACCTTGAGCTACGGTAAATGTGGCCCATCGCGACCTGACGCACACTCCATGAAGACGACACAGATTTAATGACCTCATGTTGGGTCAAAATAAGTGCTTATCAGTGGTTTGATACGATCAGATTTACTGTCCTGCTTGTGAGATCAGATTGCTTTTTCCCTAAATGAGACTGAATGTGAGCGGTAATGAGAGGATGGGTGGTTACACTTTATTTTGATAGTCCACTTTAGACATTCTACTAACTATAAACAACTTTGCAACTACATGTCAACTAACTTTCAATAATTTGCAACTATACGTCAACTAACTGTCATTAGAGTATTAGTAGACTGTAAGTGTTGGGGTTAGGGAAGAGGTTTGGGTTAGTGGAATAAGTTGACATGCACCTGCAAAGATACTTATAGACAGTTGAATGTCTGTTGAGATATCATCACAATAAAGTGTTAGTAGATATTAAGCAGACAGTCTACTAATTCTCTAAAGATTGGTAGTTGATAAGTAGTTGCAAAGTTACTTATAATTAGTAAAATGTCTAAAGTGGACTATCGAAATAAAGTGTTACCGGATGGGTTATTTTATAGAGAAAAAGATTTTCTTTCTTTGTATTAGGGTTAGCGTTTCAATTATATTGGATGAATGTGTTATGATTCTGTTACACACACATTATAGTTTGTTTGTCAGATTATCCGATTCAGATCTGTTCTGTATTTATCTGTCTTTAGTATCCGTTTGGAGGAGATGCAGTCCACGGTTTACTTCTCCCGCTGGAGGAAAAGTTAAAGGACGGTGAGCACACGTACTGCGGGAGAGTCCGGCACATCTTCACCAAACAATTACAAGAAAGTGTCAAAGGATTACAGCGAGATCGAGAGAAAACAAGATGAGTTTTAAAAACCAAATCCATCAGAAACTGACAATCATTCATCATAATCTTACTTGTAAACACTGAGATCTGTTGAATATCTTCTACCTCATGATATCAGTGATCAGCGTTCAGTTTTAATCACGAGCTTTGACAGAATTGACTTTAGTGTTGTGTATGAAGAGATATGAGACTACAAACACACACGTGTCCTAAACAAATACATCTCTCACGTTACTGTTGTTCAAAGATTTACAGTTTATCTCCTCGGGGTAAACGGATGAAAAGTATTGATGACTACACAGATTAGTGTCTAATGAAAGTCTCTTCAGGTGTCATCAGCACTAAACCTGCTGACTGTTTCCTAATAGACACATTAACTCAGAAAGCAACTAACTAGCTGTATAAAATAATACACAAACACATGACTGTGAACTGAATCAATGAGGTTTTATTGTGCCATTGCAGGGAATTTAAAAATGAAATGCTCTCATCACTTTATTGTGTCACTCACGTCTGGATAGGATGAAATGTGACGGGTACAGATGGTAATATATGTGTAAATTACATTGAGTATATATATTTAATATAAAAATACAGATTTTAAGATCAAATTACAATTAGTAAAGAACAAATCTTTGAGTCTTAAATGTTGAATATTATAATAATAGGGTTGTCATGTTCCTGAGAGGTTAAAGGACAAACTCTCTTCATGCAGGTAATACATTACACATTATACAGTCACGTGTTCATATACTATATGTTTATTACACTGATATTTCTATATGTAACATTCTTACAGTGCTACATATTATTTCTTAAATTATTAAATGAGAGTATCGCCACATTTTATAAAATGTGAAAATGTGTTAGTGACCCAGAATAATAATTTTTTATTCATTATATTTTTATCATCATTGTGTCTCAAAAATACAACAACATTTTTGTATCATCAACATTGAAATAACTTCAGTGTATTTTTGAAATAAACATTTTTGCTAGTATTTCTGAGTCATTTGAATCTAGAGTTTGTGTCATTGTGATATTTCTGTACAGTATAGTGATCCTCAGGCAGAAAATCTAATCATCAATACTAGACTTTGGTTCGTTGTTATAAATTATTTGAATAATGAAATGTGTGAATTGTGAAAGTGGAATTAACAGAGAAAGATCAGACAGCATCAGATTAGTGAACAGATTATTACCATCAGCATGGTTCCTTGAGTTCTCCAGACTTTAGTTCTACTTTAATAATCTCATTACACTGCATCATGTGAACAGTGAACCTGTTAGTTACAGTAGCATTATTTACAGTAGTATAAGTTACAGTAGTATTAGTTACAGTAGCACTGGTTACAGTATATTTACATAAACACTGCTTACGGTAGCATCAGTTGCAGTAGGATTAGTTAAAGTATAGTTACAGTAAAATTGTTTACAGTAACAGTTACAGTGGTATTAGTTACAGTACAGTTACAGTATTATTGTTTACAGTAGCATTAGTTACAGTAGCACTGGTTACAGTATAGTTACAGTAACATTGCTTGCAGTAGCATTAGTTACAGTATAGGGACATTAACATTGTTTACAGTAGCATCAGTTACAGTAGCACTGGTTACAGGATAGTTAGGGCGGCAGTGGCCTAGTGGTTCATGTACCGGAAGGTTATTAAGTCCATTTACCATTTACAGTAACATTGTTTACAGTAGCATTAGTTACAGTATAGTTACAGTAACATTGTTTACAGTAGCATTAGTTACAGTATAGTTACAGTAGCATTGTTTACAGTAGCATTAGTTACAGTAGCATTAGTTACAGTATAGTTACAGTAGCATTGTTTACAGTAGCATTAGTTACAGTAGCATTAGTTACAGTATAGTTACAGTAGCATTGTTTACAGTAGCATTAGATACAGTAGCATTAGTTACAGTAGCATTAGTTACAGTAACATTGTTTACAGTAGCATTAGTTACAGTAGCATTAGTTACAGTATAGTTACAGTAACATTGTTTACAGTAGCATTAGTTACAATAGCACTTGTTACAGTGTAGTTACAGTAGGATCAGTTACAGTAGCGCTGGTTATGGTTACATTAGCACTAGTTACAGTATAGGTACAGTAGCATTAGATACTGTAACATGAGTTGTACTTTTATTTTAATTTTTAAGAATTCGTACTTCCTGTTTAATGGCCTGTTATCACCGGGGATGATAACAATAACTAAACTATATTTGCTATCAACAGTTATAGGAAAAGTATATAAGAAGAATAAAACAGAGAAAGAATATTGTTATGATCACATTTAGAACAATTATTTTCAGTTAATGAATAGTAAAACACTGTTGGTGTGGACGCATATCAAGTTATCATTAAAGTTGTGAACAAGTCTTAATGCTTAACCTGTACTCAAAACAAGCTGTTGAATAAAGATCTGGAGCAGATCAGCTCTAGCAGTGAACTATTATGAGATCAGTTAAATACCAACAAGGGTTTGTAGGAATGTTTCAGAGATACAGATGGTGAAGTGATGCTGCCCACGGCTGAATCACACCTGTGACTGAATCACACCCGCAGACAAACATAGATGATGCTGATGATGATGATGAACGTGCTGTGAATCTGTAAAGGTGTCAGATCTTCAGAAGGAATTAAAAGATAAACAGACAGACATCAGAGGTCAGTGATGTCTTTTATCTGTACTGCATGTCTGTCTGTCTGTCTGTCGGTTATACACTGCAACTTTCCAGAAAGACAGACAAGTTTCATTCAAGAAAATTCCTGATAATAATGATGCTATGGCAAAAAAAAAATGAATTGATTATTAATACTGTTTGCTAATGATTGACAGATCGGGTGGCTTAAGGAGAGATTGATTTGATCACCATTATTCATTTATTTAGCATGTGCAACATTAATGAACATTTATAAATACAGAAAATGTTCACATTATCAGTGAAGTTTATAACATTCAAGAAGACTCATAGTTTTATGTAAGAGAAACGTTGAGTTTCATGTTAAGGTTTCTGATTCAGTTCTGAAATAAATCTCCTGGTTTCATCACACAAAACTCTTTTGTGTTGTTGAGGTTTTTAATCATGATGGTCCAGACCGGACCGGCGGTGGTCTTTGACCTCAGGCTGCAGGACTACAGGTTTTAATCAATGACTCGCACGTGCTGTAGGTCTTAGAAAACAATCATCTCAAGATTCAATATTTGACCTCTCTGTTATTGTATGTGAATAGGTTTAAATAAGTTACAGATGATTTATGAGCCCTAAATTGTGATTAGAAATCATTTAAAGATGTTTGATCAATTCTGTTGCCTTTAAATAGATCTCTAACAATTCATTGCAATTGTTTACCATTGATGTGTTTCTCATTGTTGATGTAAGACTTGCTTTCAGGTTTTAGTAAAAATAAAATTTAAGTGAACATTAATAAAATTAAAATTAATACAACAGTCCTGGTCTTATCTCTTACTGATATATCATGTTGTTCTGAAAATCTCTTTATTTAAAGCTCATTTGTTTTTTGCAGTTCTGTAAAACAGAAATGATTTGACTAAAGCAACATTAGACCCATATACATTTAAATATGAATATTCAATATAATTCAGGTAACACATCCCACTCTTCTCTATAGGATCTGTGACTGGAGGTCCTCTATAATATTTTCCTAGCTCTTAACTAGTCAGTTAGTAAGCCACACGTGTCCTGATAGCTTTGTCTCATTATAAATGCTCTTCTGAGGGATTTTTCCAGATGTTTGCCGCAGGGTTGAGTTAATGAAGCAATAATTCATCTACAGGACATCTTAAACTTTCACCTGATCTATATCTGTTCTTGTATTTGAAGGGTTTTACAATGAATCTAATGACGGTCTTCAGTATGATTGATTGAAGCGATCGTCCACTCATGAAGTTCAGAAGAGATGCCTGGAGGGAGAAAATGTAAGTTTAAGACCTCAGAGACACAAAACTGAGTTGATCTGAATAAAGCAACTCAATACAGTGATTCACATTTAAACTCTTTTATGATTTGAATCGAGAGGTAGTGTGAACTTCAAACATACGTCTTGAATCATTAATTGACTTTCTCAGGGTTTAAAGACTAGATGATGATGTATATGTGATGAAGGTTTAACACTCATTAAACATACAGTACTGTACCGAGGTCTTAGGTCATCATTAGACTGTTTAATGCTAGATGTTGTTTAAGCAATAGTATGATTACTGTATATACTGTATAATTATTCTCTTTATTACAATACCACCAGAAAATACAGCAAATTTGCATTCAGTATTAATTAGGGATGTGCATCTCCATAACTGAGGCCGATGCGATATGCAGCTTCATGATACAATGCATTAAAGATACATATGAAGCAGCTACCCATGTGATACGATTCACCCCATTAAGATGCAGTGCGGACCAATTTTGATTCGGTTCAACACAATGTCATTCAATGCAGTATGATGCAATAAAAACTATGATGCTATGCAATTTAATATGAGACAGATAGTTTCCACACATTAGATTTGTAATTACTTTGTGGAGGATGCAGATCTACCTTTACCATGTTATGCTTTACGATGTGACTTTCATGGCACGCCTCTATTGTGTTTCTATAGTGTTTATGCCGATGCACCGAGCAAATTATATGGAGGATCTCATAAACCTAAATGAAATGAAATCGTAATTTTTAATTCTAATCTAAAGACTTCAGTCTCTTCAAAAGAGTTAAAGATGTGTTTAGTGTCAAGAGAGAAAAAGTGAGGTTTGTACAGTGTTGCAGTTTAAAGCAGAAGTTTCATCTTCAATTGAAGAATCACCCAGACGTGCTCATGCTTTTGTTGCCCAACAGCTAAACTATTTCATTTCCACATCATGTCTCGAGTTCATGCTTCAGTAATGTGTGTTCAGTGGATCTGACCTCAGGAACATCATTAGTCAAACCTTCTTTTCATTTTACAGACGTTTCAGAGCTAATTTCCCCTCGACCCCACATCTCGCTCTATTCGTCCTCTACAGAACCATCAGTGTTATTTATGTCCGCTGTAGGACACGTCCTCATTCAGACTCTTTAGAAATGATGTTCGCTGAAGGCCATTAAAATAACACCAGTTCACACCCATGAGTGCATTCCCAGCAGTCTATTGTAGTTTTTCTCAGAGATATAAAGTGTGTTAGATCTTCTCAGAAGTGTTGTTTAACAACAGATGCCCATATAAAGAATGAAGTGATGTCAACATTTTACCCTTACATCTTCAATTTATTAATGTTATAGTATACCTCCAGTGCTCCAGTATTTAGTTGTTTTGATGTTTATAGATTATATATAGATTATAATGCCATTAGGTTGCCTATGAAAGCTTGCTTGGGTTTTAAAGTGTTTTAACGGTGGTGAATTGTTTCTATTATGAATATGTATGATATTAAAGGTGCCATTTTTGTGATCCCATTTTTAAACTTTAGTTAGGGTGTTTTCACATCTGTAGTTCGGTTCATTTGGTCCGGACCGAAAGCAAAAAAATGATACATTGTAGCTTTTTTAGAAATTTGGTTCCTTTTCACACCACACGGATTGGTCTGATCCGCACCAGTTGAAACAAACCAAAATTCTGTCATGGGATAAGATCAACATCACTCATTGGCCACATGTGTTTGAACATATTTCCTAAACTGCTTCACGATTGGTCAGAATCAACGTGCGCGATATTCCAACGGAACCCTGGAAGTAAACAAAAAGGAGGAAAATACAGCAGACACCGTGGACAGACGGCTGCGTGCTGTAATTATGTCCATGGTTGTTATACATACAGCACTCTACACAAACCATTCATTTTCAGAATGAATCACGTATTCGGCTTGAAAAAAAGTTTTAATACACTACAAACGGTGAAGACCCCAAATTTCTGAGTCTCCACCCAGACCTCCCCACAACTCCAGGTCCGCAATCTGTCATTGTGCTAATATTGCTAATAGAAACTGTCAACAAACACTTCCTCATCCGATAATGCACTGTGCAGCTGATTTCGTCAGCTGGTTTAGTCCAAAATGCGCAGTACTTTTGCAGTTAGGTCGGTTTGATCTAGGATTGTGTTATCACCACAAACGAACCGCTTTAGAGTTCATTTGAACGCGTACCGGGACCACCTCTTCAAGGAGTTCTTGGTGCCCTTGTTTGGTCCGCTTTTGGTGCGCACCAGAGTTTGATGGCTGCATTCTCACCTGCCCAAACGAACTGCATCAACTGAGCAATCGAACTCTGGTACGATTCATCCGAAGTAAACAAGGCAGGTGTGAAAGCACCCTAAGCGTGTAATGTTGCTGTTAGAGCATGAATAATACCTGTAAAATTATAAAGCTCAATGCCAAATATTTTCTTTACAGGATTCACTTTTCATGGACTACAGTCCTGTACTTCCCGGATATATGACGTCCTTATAAGAGTTTTTGACTAAACTCCGCCCACAGGAATAAGTAGCGGTATAAGTAAATTGTGTGAAATATATTTCATTTTTAGGAAACATCAAAACATTATATTGCCCACCGTAACGGTACGTTCAAACAGGGCCTAAGAGTTAAAGCTTTCCATTCACTTTAAATGGGTGACGGTCATGCGTTGCCGAACTGAATTGTGGATCCGTCGGCACCACGTCAGTGCCCTTACTCGCGGCAGAAGATGAACATTTCTCAACTTTCAAGCAGCAATGCGTGCGTCAGCCAATCAGATCGGCGTATGCAAATAACGTAGGCAAAGTCAGCCAATAACATTTATGGAAGACCGGAGCATGTGTTGTGGCCACTGTGATTGGCTGTTGGCCACGCTTCAGACAAGCCTTCCGTTAAGTGTTAACGTTTTTGTCCCGTGTGAATGTACTGTAAACACAATAAGCACACAGGAAAAACGGCCCCTTTAACTAACACTAACTAGGAGGAAATGTAAAAGTGATTCAGATTGTTTAAGTGAGAGGAATTTAAAGGTTTCCTGTAATCTTTCTTCACTATAGGATAAATGACTTTACGCTTTATGGAGCATAAGTGATTGGGTGTGTGTCTTCACTTCTCTTTGTGCATCTGCTGTATTGAGTGTGTCACTGATTCAACCCCAAGGTGAATCTGTGTAAGACAGAGAGAGTTAATCAAATCCGAAATGGAACGAGTGCCTCCGGCGCCGGAGCGATTCAGCGCTGCCGTTCCCATGGTGATAAAATCTCTTGTTTTAATTGAAAGCTGGTCTCTGGTGACGGACAGCTCTTAAACTCGCTTTGAGGCGATGAGGAATCGATGCATTAGGAAGCGTTTGTCACACGTGTGTGTGTGAATTGAATTGATTTGTTAAGTCAGAGGTATTTTAATGACAGCCCATTATCACACATAATACATCTGAAACAAAATACATTTACCTGCTGATTTACCTCTGAATATCTGTCACAAGTACAATGAGTCTTCATCGGCTGACACAGGGTTAAGAACTGTTCTGAGGTCATGAGACATACAGTACAGAGATGTTTAATAATGAGTCTGATCTAAACACAAACCTTTGATTTCTAACATCTTAAAGTGTCAGATGAACAGATCTCAGTTCAGTATCATAAACAGATGGATGACTAAACATGATCCCAGCTGAGCTCTTTTGTCATTTTAACACGCTTTAGATGTATCCACATAAACAAAGACAGTTTTACTTGTATATATTGCTGTGTTTCAGTATAAAATTGTGGTAATGGGATCATTCTGCAAGTCACACCATGAAAACAATTTATAAGCTTCATTTTACAATACGATCTCAGGGACTCAAAAACATAAACTTGTTTGTCAGGGCTGTGTGTGTAATCTTCTAGTGAATAAATGTAAATGAATGTTCAGATAAATGGCTGTTCTCATCTCTCGCTTTCTCTGAATAAATGAATCTGACATTCAGTCTGTATGATATATCAAAGCTTTATTTACACACGTCTGTCTGATAGAAAACTCAATGAGGGATTTTAAAGCTCAATGAGATGTTTGAGGGCTGAAATATCACACGGTTAAGATGCTTGACTTGCTTCAGTTATTGATGGTCTTGTAAGCTTGTTGACATGACATTAATCAGTTTCATTTTGTTCTGTTTAGTCCAAACCCTGAACCAACTGTGGGTTTACAGGCTGATGTCTTTTTAAACATGAAAAACCATCAACAAAACTACAACACAAGGTAAAGAATCCATCATGTGTGAAATTATTTCAGTTTTTACATCAACAAAATGATCAATACTCCTTTTTTGTTATCATATAGCATTTAGTCATTGTAATATTAATATTTTTGCATAAGGATCAGTGTAGTTTCATTAATGATAGTGGTTAAGTTTGAGGATCAGGTCTTGAGTTTTCATAAAGGAACTTCTTTACAATACAGATAATGAAATAAGGTGCTTAAGATGTCTCCTTATTTGAAACACCTGAACTAACTCATCAGCCTCCTTCCAGAATGTCTCCCTAACAAGTTAATGAGTTAAATCAGGTGTGTTAATTACGGTGACATCTAAACTTTCTGGAAGGGTTCAAGGACCAGGTTTAAAGAGCACTACACTGTGTGTTTTTTTTTTGTCTTAATTTGGCCACAACTTTCTCTGCGTTTCAGCAAATTGAATGAATTTTGTTGACAAATTTTATATTGATACAAATTTTGGGAAAATGCTTTGACATACCAAATGTTTACAATAATTCCATGATTTTAACCCATTAATTGGCATGTTCATAAGTGTTACCTAACCCTAACCCTGTGGTGAAACTTTACAGACACATTCTGGGGATACCAGAGACTATTTTTATATTGCTGAAAACATCTAGGTTAGCAGCCCTTTAAAATAATCCAGTGCAGTGCCATTGATTTGTCTCAAGATACACTCCAGTAACATCTTCTTCTAAGGCATGTTATACAAGGCCTAGTCCTGGCTTTAGCTAGTGTATAAGCCTTGTCTGTGAATCCAAGCCTTAATCAAAAACTAGACTAGATTCTCATTTCATTGCACAAGTCTTTGCATCATGTTTATTTAAAGTGTCTGTCAGATGCTTGTTGAATATTCATGAGACATGTAAGTGACCCCATTTACCATCCACAAACAAGCCCCTCCTCTTTCTCTGTGACACGCGCTGCTGTCATTCATTATTCATGATCTGAATATCTGCACAATGCACTGATAGATCAGATTCATCACACGAGCCAAATCACAGACAGATGAATTATTGTGCACACACTTTTAGAAATGTGTAAATATACATTCCAGATATAAAACACTTTAGTCAGTTTAGCTGTAATGTGTCTGAAGCATGTCATGATTTAAAAAAAAACAGAAACTGACATAATTTTTATTTATAAAATTACTGTCACCTATAAAGTCACTAAAAATAAGATGTGTGTGTGCGCGCGTGTGTGTGTTAAATGTAAGGAGTTTTGTGATGCGGGTCGTCAGGGTTCAGGTAAAATCTCACCGCCCGCTGGCGACTTCACACTCAGAGATTATAAATGTTAGTAATACAATTCGGCCACTGGCGATTTCACCTAAAATTGAAGTCTTGTCTTTGGTATTTACCCAATTTATAAAGCAGGTGACAGTGAGGTATAACTACAGGCATGAGGTGGGAATAAAACGATCCACAGTGACCTCAGTGAGGAAGCAGATCATCTGAGTTTAGTTTAAACAAACCTGAAGAGTGACGTCTCTGGAGAAATCATCCAGCGTTCCTACAGATACTTCACTATAAAGTCAAGATGAAGTCTGAGGTGTTTTACTGAAGGGCTGATAGAGATCTGAAGAAGCAAACATCAACCTAACTATACAATACAACACAATAATCATATTTAATTTCCATTTATATAGAACATAATACATATCAACATAAACGGCAGTATTAACTGCATATTAATGCATTTGGCAGATACCAATTGTAATGCCTGGGTTCAAACCCATGAGCTTTGCGATGTTAACCCAATACTCTACCACTAAGCTATACAGGAGCACTATATAAACTCAGATGTTTAAATGCATGAAAAAGCCATACAAAAATGATGAAATCAGGTTCTTTAAAGGTTTAACAAGTGCATTTCTATCTTTAACAAGTGCAAGTACTTCTCTTTGTAGACATTAGAAGACTTTCCCAGCATGCACTGGGTTTAAAGAACTGAAAATAATTGTCGAGGTCATTTTAATTTAATTGTAAATCTCATTCACTTCTGTTTACAGTCGTATTATAATGATTGTAATTACTCTAGCAAACTTTCATAAACGCTCTGTCGTTTTCTAAATATTTCTATTTAATGACGTTCATAAAGTCAGAGGTTGTGATGTATCGGCACATTCGCTCTCTCAATGATAACTGAGCAATTATTTTTAAAGTGCGTGCATGAACAATAAAGAAGTGATGAAGTATTGATCATCTGTTGCTCTGTAAGTCTTCATCTTTATATACAGTGAAATGAAATGAATGACTTTATACACCTCAATCAATTCATGAGACAACATCTCATAATCCATCAAATTATACAACTATTGAGATATAAAAGAGATTTGTGTATCATTTGTTGTGATTCTTTCACATGGACAAAACTACATTGACTTAATGTGTGTTTAAGTGCGTTTGTGTTTGTGTTTGTGTGTGCTTTAACTTTGAGCTGATATGAGAAGAACGTTTGTGTTCAGTAAAGTCAGATGAGATCAAACACAAGCAGAATAACTGACTGATATAAAACAAAGACATTTAAAGACATCTAAACATTTCAGAATTAAGTCTTAATTTATTTTTTCTCTCCTCAAATCATTTCTATGCTGGTTATGTGACTGAAGTTTACCAACCACTCATGTATAGACATTCATGATGTTTACTTGACAGTTAATCTGATGTTGTATTTTAAGGGGACACCTTCATCCGGTTTCTCCCATGCATTAATATCAGTATAATCTCTGTGAGGTTTGTGTTCTCCTGTCCTGTGTGTTTTGGCTTTAGGAAACACGAGGCTGTGTTGTAATGCATTTGAAAATGATTTAATCGTGCTTCATCATTATCCAATTCTGAGAGTCTAATAGCAGCATGCTGCACATTATGCTAAAGTGAGCCACCCAAGGACGGGCTGGAGAGAAAGATGGGGATTATTCTTCATTTGCATATAGATTATGCGCGCATGCATTGTATTCTGTGCGTCCGTGTGCACGCTTCGGTCGTATAATTGGATGATGTCATGTTTTCTGTCGGGTTGTTTCTGAACGTTCAAAATGTTTCAGACAAACACGAATCTTCCCTGCGGTCCGTACAGAAAAGAGGATTAGGAAACCGGATCTTCCCTGTGACCCCATTAACAAATGGAAGATGAATTGAACGTACAGATGGAATATGAATTAGGACAGAAACTTCACTTTCCACTGTGCTCTTTGGAAAATCACACACTTTTATTTATGAAATAATTGTGTCAACAGGACAGATATTGTTTAATGTTATATAGATATAGTGCTGCGTTGTAAATCATTTTATAATAAAGACATACCTTCTGTAATCATGTATTGAAATAATGTTATCTGTCATCTGTAAACGCCTACAGTTAGAAGATTTGTTTATTGTAATAATGATTTATAATAAGTTGGTGCTTTACAGTGATTTGACCATGTTTAAGAGGGAGCTTAGTTTAACTGTGGAAAATGTACTGTCATTTTGAGACTCAAGTAGTTTATTTCTTTATTTTGATCTGATGGAGAGATGATGCTGCTGTTGTAGATCATCTGTTTGCATTCATATGTTTGGTCATTTGTGCAAATATTTAGCTGAAAATATTTAGATGAGCTTTATAAAGAAACAGATCTCAACATAAAGTGGGTTTTATCATTTATTAACCCGTATGACTTCTGTTCTTCCAGGAAACACGAGAGGAGAACATTACAGATGCCTTCAGACAAACAGCAACAGTGAATGATGATGGATGCTGGTGAGTTCCCAAAAAGCACCAAGAAGTTTATAGAAAATAATTTATTTATGCACAATACAGATGCAAAATAAATCAACAAGACTTTCTTTATGCACACCTGTGTTGTATTGAGAAACATTAGAAATGAAGGTTGTCTTGTATTTAAATCTCAGGTTCTGTCTCTTTCCTCTTGTGGTTTAATAAGTCAGTGATGTATTTTCCTCATTGCTTGAGTTGAATGGTGTATCAGTCAAACAGCTCTTATATCAAGTGTGATGGATGTTTCATGACTGTTAAAGTCAATAGAAATGAGATTTTTACACAGATTGATGTGTTAAAGAGCTTATCTGTCTTGACTTCATGCTCACGGTTATCAGCAGATGTCCACACCATCCTGACATTACAGTAGTGATGGATCCGTGTGATTTATTATCAGTTTGATGTTGAGTTTAAGGGATATGAGAAGAGACTTTAAGATCTTAAACTGGACCCATGTCTGCTTGTATCTGATATTAGAGGATTATTCCGGTTTTAACAAGATGTGTTGGACATCAAACCTTAAATATGATATAAGAATAAGACACATATGAGTCTTAAACATGCAGAAAATGAATTAAACAGCACAAGGATAATAAACTTATGTTGGAGAGCAGGATCTGTCTTCTGTATCTTCAGTGTTTATGATGGGATGTTTTGGAGATGAGCTGCTGTTGTCTTTTGATTTGAATACATGAAGACATTCAAGAGATTTTTAATGAATCGTCTGACAGCAGGAGATATTTCACTGAATCAGATAAATCAGTGTGTGTGTGTGTGTGTGTGTGCGTGCGTGCGTGCGTGCGTGCGTGCGTGCGTGCGTGCGTGCGTGCGTGCGTGCGTGCGTGCGTGCGTGCGTGCGTGCGTGCGTATCTGTGGCACACTAACAGCAAGCATAAGCCATTTAAATGTGAGTTGTTATGTTGGTGTCTGGGGATGAGCAGCTATTGATCTGTGATTCAGGAAAGTGTCGAATCTTTTTCCTGTCGTTGTTTGTGTTTCTGAAGGTCTTGTGTTGTTCTGGGTGAGGTGACAATAACAGCAGCAGATGACAGAAAGACTTTGATCAGATTCTGTCTAACTGTGTATCTGCTGAGATGGGCTGGTTATATCTGTAACCAGCTTAACCAGACATATCTTCAGTACAGTAAGGCTCAGACAGATGTATGAAGACTCTAGACAAAGAGATTTTTCATTAATAGCTCAAGAGATTTGACTGATATTGATTTGACTTTCAGGTTTTTCTCCTTGAATGAATGTAGATTATATCTCAGATACAAAGATAATCGGGTTTTGGATGAATTTGCTGTCCCAGTGAACACAAACAGATAAACATTAAATGTGCTGTGAGTTTGGATCAAAGTGAAAAGATTTGATTTTGTAATCTTCAAAAATATTGCTGTGTGTCAGTCTGAGGTCAGGAGATTCTGGGTTTATTTACACTTTATTTGTATGTTTCTATGTGCAGCAAATACACTTCTGTACTATATATACTGTATGCACATGTTTATTACATATATATAAAGCATGTTTACATATAAAATGATAAAAATTATATAAAATTGATCATATTGATATATAGGATTTGAGGCAGTCTGGCCTGGTTAGTTTAATCTGGTTTAATCTGTCAAATGGTCAGTACAGCTGAATGTTCAGCAAAACCCGCTGAGAGCAAACCTTCAGACCGGTTGATGTCGTTTTATTTTTGTAATGGTGTCAGGTGAATGTTGTACAGTGTGTCTGAAACAGAAATGAGTTTTCTGTCATGCGAAATAAAAACATCTCTGTCTTTCTGTTCCTCCAGCTGCGTGTTTCTACACCTGAAGTGTTTGACTCAGAGTTTAATCTCAAACCACACGACAGGAGCGCTGTCACTCAAGAGTTTAATACACTAACAGTATGGGTTTCATGTTGATCTCTTGGGTTCGCACCTGTTTACACACAATTATACAAACACACACACATGACACAAACACAAAACTCACAGACTAACACATCACACACAAACACAAGACACACACAGACACACATGCATGACACACACACACACACACACACACACACACACACACACACACACACACACACACACACACACTAACGTACACAGACACACTAAGGGTTCAGTAATCTGAGTGATTGTAAGTGGCTCTGATGTGAAGGTTACACACTGAGATATCTGAAAAGCTCATCGTGTTACTCTATGTGTTTAATATCAGTGTGATTATTCATAGACAGTAAGAGAGATACGTGTGTGTTAGACTGAAAACTGAGTGAATCTGATTTGACTTGAGAGTAAATGAAGAGAAGCAGAACTTACACAGAGACTGTTTCACAGAGGTAAGAAATGGTTTTAATTTTCTCTCACAGCTGAAATGATCGCTTCAATCTCAAGAACAGATAACAGAAGTGTAATGTATGAAAACCGTTGAGATGTAAAACAGAAACTCAGCCGGAGGAAATGAAACACATCAGGGTTGCTGATCTGAGAACAGTATTGAGACATGTGATGTTATGTGACACAGCTGTACTCAGATCAGTAATAATTGTAAACCCTGATCCCAGACCAGCAGATATATAATATATATATGAAGAAGTCCTCTGCTGAATAATAAACATGAAAGGAAATGAAACAGATCAATTCAGTCTTTGTGTTGCATAAAGATCCAATTCAAAACAACGCATTCATGTATTTATAAATGATTATAACAATATTACACTATATGAATATAAAACTAATCTCCTCTGACACAGTTATTGGATATGAATGTCTTATTGTTCACTGATAATATAACATCATGCAGCAGGATTATTTCTTTCTACTTTCTAAAAGTAATGTAGATTTGATCTGAAGATGTCATAGAAACTCAAAATCAGTTTAAAGGAGCAGTATGTAGGATTGTGGCCAAAACTGGTATTGCAATCACACAACTGGTGGCCAATACACAAAATTACAACATAAACATCATTTGAGGGCTGCAACTCCACTTTTTAAATGACAATATCCTGGCCAGATCACTGTTGTCAGTGAAATAAGTATTTGAAATGAAATTTTTTTCGTAATGTCTAATGACATATCAGGGTCATTTTATGATTAATTGATAGACATTTCTTACATACTGTTCCTTTAATGATTGAGATTGAGATTTTTTCCAGTCATGTTCAGGATTTTTGTTTTATTCACTGAGAGATGTGAAACACACAGTAACTCAACCCTTCTCAACCAGGTCCCGCATCCTTCGTCCACCTTCTCATCCAGATCCCGTATCCTTCGTCCGTCTTCTCATCCAAATCCCCAGTCATCCATCCGTCATCAAGTACAATATTTTTATAGATTTCATTCCCTTTACTTTCTGTAACTTTTTTTGTTTTTTTATCAGATGGTTAACAAAACAAAACTTGAACATTAACAGAAAGGTTTCCTCTGTTACACTCAACATGAAGAGTTGTGTTGTTGTGCTAAACTGCTGTTACACAAACACACACAAATGTGTCATGCTTCATGCAGAGGTCACATTGAAAGTGTAATTCTGCTAAATATCTGAATGTGTTTACCTCATGTAACCAGTTAACAGTCGATGAGATCATCACTTAGTGAAATGACTTTAATCTTATTGTGAGAGCAGCTGCCCAAAGCCAAACATTTACACCACCGCTGCTGTCATACAGTACTTTACACTCATTTGCATACTTTAACAATGAAATGTCCCAAGGAATTCTTTTACTGCTGTTTTAAAATCTAGTTTTGATGTCTTTATGTGAAATGGAAGCGAAGTGTCCCGCGGGCTGTATTACAGTTTAAAATCAAAGCCAGAACTGAGAACAAACACACTAAAGTCTTGCTGTTCTCCTGGATCTGAGTTAATGGAGGAACATCTTTACATCAATATACACATAATAATACATATAAAGCCCAGAGTCCTTTCTCCTAATCTACAGAAGTTTATTGTCTTTATTCTGTTTCAGTATGAGGCCTTTATTCAATTCCCCTGATGATCCACAATAACACCTGCGTCCCATTTCTCTTTTACTGGGTTACTGAATCAAATCTCGGTAGAAAATTCAGTTTGAAGCAGTTTTTCTGGATGCTGGTAACTTTACTTCTGCTTTTTATACTCTACAATAAATCACAACATCACCAAAATATCACTTCACATGTATTCTGGATTATATCTCCTAACATCAAACATTTAAACTCAAACTGGCTTCGGGCCAATTCTGAGATGGACATCTTGTCGAAGGGCCGGATAGCTATTTAAGCACAATATGTCTGTATATGTACTGCATTTGAATTCTATTATTTAACCTATAGTAATACTTGAAGTGCTTTCAATCTATTTTATACATTATTTTATAAGAGTAATTCAGTCTTTTCTTAACTTAAATCACATTTTCTATTAAAATTTCCTTGCGCTAAACTAACAAATTCAATTCCGGAATACATTTATAAACTATTATAGCCTACATTTTTGTTCATGTTTCTATTTCAGTCAACGTATTGATTTGATTATGTTCCATAATTTTTTAATTTCTTTTTCCCATCCGTAGTTGAATATGTGTTGCATTACGTCTCCTGCTTGTGTTGCCAAGGGAAGCTGTGACTTAAACAAACAAACCCCACCTCACCTTTTTCTAGTAACAGTTGAGTAACCAGGAGTTACAACTCTTTTCTGAGTAACCCTGAGTTACTGCTCTTCTCTGAGTAACCCATAGTTACTGCTCTTCTCTGAGTAACCCCGAGTTACAACTCTTCTCTGTGCAACCCAGAGTTATGGCTCTTCTCCGAGTAACCCCGAGTTCTGGCTCTTCTCGAGAACCCCGAGCTCTTTTCTGAGTAACCCCGAGTTACAACTCTTCTCTGAGTAACTCCAAGAGTTCTGGCTCTTCTCTGAGTAACCCTGAGTTAAGGCTTGTCTCGGAGTAACCCCAATTTGCGGCTCTTCTCTAAGTAACCAGGAGTTCTGGCTCTTCTCCGAGTAACCCCAAGTTACAAATCTTCTCTGAGTGACCCCGAGTTACGGCTCTTCTCTGAGTAACCCTGAGTTACGGCTCTTCTCTTAGTAACCCTGAGTTACGGCTCTTCTCTTAGTAACCCTGAGTTACGGCTCTTCTCTGAGTAACCCCGAGTTATGGCTCTTCTCTGAGTAACCCCGAGTTACGGCTCTTCTCTGAGTAACCCTGAGTTAAGGCTCTTCTCTGACTATCCCCGAGTTACGGTTCTTCTCTGAGTAACTCCGAGTTACGGCTCTTCTCTGACTTACCCCGAGTTACAGCTCTTCTCTGAGTAACCCCGAGTTCTGGCTCTTCTCTGAGTAACCCCAAGTTACGGCTCTTCTCTGAGTAACCTCGAGTTACGGCTCTTCTCTGTGTAACCCCGAGTTACAGCTTTTCTCTGTGTAACCCCGAGTTACAACTCTTCTCTGAGTAACTCAGAGAGTTCTGGCTCTTCTCTGAGTAACCCCGAGTTCTGGCTCTTCTCTGAGTAACCCCGAGTTCTGGCTCTTCTCTGAGTAACCCCAAGTTACGGCTCTTCTCTGAGTAACCTCGAGTTACGGCTCTTCTCTGTGTAACCCCGAGTTACAGCTTTTCTCTGTGTAACCCCGAGTTACAACTCTTCTCTGAGTAACTCCGAGAGTTCTGGCTCTTCTCTGAGTAACCCCGAGTTAAGGCTTGTCTCGGAGTAACCCCAATTTGCGGCTCTTCTCTAAGTAACCCGGAGTTCTGGCTCTTCTCCGAGTAACCCCAAGTTACAAATCTTCTCTGAGTGACCCTGAGTTACGGCTCTTCTCTGAGTAACCCTGAGTTACGGCTCTTCTCTTAGTAACCCTGAGTTACGGCTCTTCTCTGAGTAACCCCGAGTTATGGCTCTTCTCTGAGTAACCCCGAGTTACGGCTCTTCTCTGAGTAACCCTGAGTTACGGCTCTTCTCTGAGTAACTCCGAGTTACGGCTCTTCTCTGACTATCCCCGAGTTATGGTTCTTCTCTGAGTAACTCCGAGTTATGGCTCTTCTCTGACTAACCCCGAGTTACGGCTCTTCTCTGAGTAACCCCGAGTTCTGGCTCTTCTCTGAGTAACCCCGAGTTCTGGCTCTTCTCTGAGTAACCCCAAGTTACGGCTCTTGTCTGAGTAACCTCGAGTTATGGCTCTTCTCTGACTAACCCCGAGTTACGGCTCTTCTCTGAGTAACCCCGAGTTCTGGCTCTTCTCTGAGTAACCCCAAGTTACGGCTCTTCTCTGAGTAACCTCGAGTTACGGCTCTTCTTTGTGTAACCCCGAGTTACAGCTTTTCTCTGTGTAACCCCGAGTTACAACTCTTCTCTGAGTAACTCCGAGAGTTCTGGCTCTTCTCTGAGTAACCCCGAGTTCTGGCTCTTCTCTGAGTAACCCCAAGTTACGGCTCTTCTCTGAGTAACCTCGAGTTACGGCTCTTCTCTGAGTAACCCCGAGTTACAGCTTTTCTCTGTGTAACCCCGAGTTACAACTCTTCTCTGAGTAACTCCGAGAGTTCTGGCTCTTCTCTGAGTAACCCCGAGTTAAGGCTTGTCTCGGAGTAACCCCAATTTGCGGCTCTTCTCTAAGTAACCCGGAGTTCTGGCTCTTCTCCGAGTAACCCCAAGTTACAAATCTTCTCTGAGTGACCCTGAGTTACGGCTCTTCTCTGAGTAACCCTGAGTTACGGCTCTTCTCTTAGTAACCCTGAGTTACGGCTCTTCTCTGAGTAACCCCGAGTTATGGCTCTTCTCTGAGTAACCCCGAGTTACGGCTCTTCTCTGAGTAACCCTGAGTTACGGCTCTTCTCTGAGTAACTCCGAGTTACGGCTCTTCTCTGACTATCCCCGAGTTATGGTTCTTCTCTGAGTAACTCCGAGTTATGGCTCTTCTCTGACTAACCCCGAGTTACGGCTCTTCTCTGAGTAACCCCGAGTTCTGGCTCTTCTCTGAGTAACCCCGAGTTCTGGCTCTTCTCTGAGTAACCCCAAGTTACGGCTCTTGTCTGAGTAACCTCGAGTTATGGCTCTTCTCTGACTAACCCCGAGTTACGGCTCTTCTCTGAGTAACCCCGAGTTCTGGCTCTTCTCTGAGTAACCCCAAGTTACGGCTCTTCTCTGAGTAACCTCGAGTTACGGCTCTTCTTTGTGTAACCCCGAGTTACAGCTTTTCTCTGTGTAACCCCGAGTTACAACTCTTCTCTGAGTAACTCCGAGAGTTCTGGCTCTTCTCTGAGTAACCCCGAGTTCTGGCTCTTCTCTGAGTAACCCCAAGTTACGGCTCTTCTCTGAGTAACCTCGAGTTACGGCTCTTCTCTGTGTAACCCCGAGTTACAGCTTTTCTCTGTGTAACCCCGAGTTACAACTCTTCTCTGAGTAACTCCGAGAGTTCTGGCTCTTCTCTGAGTAACCCCGAGTTAAGGCTTGTCTCGGAGTAACCCCAATTTGCGGCTCTTCTCTAAGTAACCCGGAGTTCTGGCTCTTCTCCGAGTAACCCCAAGTTACAAATCTTCTCTGAGTGACCCTGAGTTACGGCTCTTCTCTGAGTAACCCTGAGTTACGGCTCTTCTCTTAGTAACCCTGAGTTACGGCTCTTCTCTGAGTAACCCCGAGTTATGGCTCTTCTCTGAGTAACCCCGAGTTACGGCTCTTCTCTGAGTAACCCTGAGTTACGGCTCTTCTCTGAGTAACCCTGAGTTACGGCTCTTCTCTGAGTAACCCCGAGTTACGGCTCTTCTCTGACTATCCCCGAGTTATGGTTCTTCTCTGAGTAACTCCGAGTTATGGCTCTTCTCTGACTAACCCCGAGTTACGGCTCTTCTCTGAGTAACCCCGAGTTCTGGCTCTTCTCTGAGTAACCCCGAGTTCTGGCTCTTCTCTGAGTAACCCCAAGTTACGGCTCTTGTCTGAGTAACCTCGAGTTATGGCTCTTCTCTGACTAACCCCGAGTTACGGCTCTTCTCTGAGTAACCCCGAGTTCTGGCTCTTCTCTGAGTAACCCCAAGTTACGGCTCTTCTCTGAGTAACCTCGAGTTACGGCTCTTCTTTGTGTAACCCCGAGTTACAGCTTTTCTCTGTGTAACCCCGAGTTACAACTCTTCTCTGAGTAACTCCGAGAGTTCTGGCTCTTCTCTGAGTAACCCCGAGTTCTGGCTCTTCTCTGAGTAACCCCAAGTTACGGCTCTTCTCTGAGTAACCTCGAGTTACGGCTCTTCTCTGTGTAACCCCGAGTTACAGCTTTTCTCTGTGTAACCCCGAGTTACAACTCTTCTCTGAGTAACTCCGAGAGTTCTGGCTCTTCTCTGAGTAACCCTGAGTTCTGGCTCTTCTCTGAGTAACCCTGAGAGTTACGGCTCTTTTCTAAGTAACCCTGAGTTATGGTTCTTCTCTGAGTAACTCTGGATTGTTATATTTTTGACAGCAGAAGCAGGCTGCAGATAGGGGGAGAGAGATCTACAAATGGCTCGCGGGCTGGGAGTCTGACCCCACTGATATAATGGCTTTACTTTAGAAAGCAACCATTTAAGAGAGAGATATTTTAGAATGCATTTTTATTAATTCATCATGTAACACAGATCTCTCTTTAGTTTTAGCCTATGAATCTGTATAAGAGAAATCTTCTAGATAATAAAGTTCTTGTATTCTCTTGATGAAGACATCAGCAAAAATCATCAAAATTTGAAACGACTGGCACATGTGAAACGACTGGCACATTCACGGATAGTCACCAGGAGAACCATTAACAGACACTTACATTAACATATCAAAGATCAGATGATCCATAAATGTAAGAAATGACATCGATCCGGTTGGCTCGGTCCTGCCCTTGAATAAAAGAGCTCAAACCTTTCAATTTAACTGTTGAGCAATGTTATCTGCTTGACATTTATGTAAGAACTGCTGTTAGATGTAGTGATGCAAATGTCAACACTCTCAGCAAATCGCCTTTAATTACCACTGATGCTGCAGACGTTAGTAAGCATCTGCGCAGCCGCAGTCGAGCATTATTTCAATCAGGCTCATGTGTTTAGTGATGCCGTCAGGTTGTGATGTCGTCTATTACGTTATTGTGTTTGAGCTTTCATACAAAACCCAAGGAAAATGTTTTGTGACTGTTTGAAGTAGAAACGTTTTCCATTTTCAGCGAGTGAAACTTAAGCTCTTGTAAAATCAGTTCACATCAGTCTTGATTTATTTGATGTTAATGCTGCTAAAAAGCAATTGTTCAATGCAACCACAGTGTCGTCATCAATATTTTGAGCTTGGTTTGTACATTAGATGACCTCAAAACTAACATTCATGAATCAAAGCCAAAAAACAACATCTGAGATCATCATGTCATCCTCTTTGATTTTTGGGTTAAATATCTAAATATCGTTTACTTGAAGTTCCAAGCTTTAAAACTTCTTTAACTAGTTTAGGAATTTCTTAAAGTTGTTTGTAAGTTGTTTTTAAAAACATGACAACAAAGAATGATTGTCAGTTTTGATGAATGTGAAGTGATGATAATGTGTTACTGTAGATGAATGACACAGAACATTTGCAGAAAACTTTATTAAACGTTAAAATATCACAATGACCACACATTCACCTGGCCAGAAGAGACAACTACAGATTCTTTAAATAAGACTTGTAACATTTAGCCAGAACAAGTACAGAAATTTACAATTGAAATGTACAAAATAATAAAGGATCCAGCAAAACTTAAATGAAGACTATAAATAAAATTCCAATAATGAAATAGTCCTGTTATTGATCATAGAGCAGAAGATTGACGCTGGTTTATTTCTGTAAACTAGTTTCTCTTATGAGAAATAATCAGTTAGGAAAAGATTAACACTGTTACTCTATCAACACAAATCACTGCTGTTCAAACACAAGATTGAACTTCATTTTTATAAAAGATGAATCATTCAATACTCAATGAATGTTGGCTGGTTTCATCTGAACTTTATGTGTTTAATAGAGGTTGAGGTAGAAGAGTTTCATCTACAGCTACATGATTCATCTGCTGTCGTACTGTTTGTGTCTTCAGACTGAAAATATTACAAATCTGAGCAAAAACGCGGTGAAGGCAACTACAAAATGATTCACGTTTTCCTGATGTAAACACTGAAAGTTGTCATTTACTTTAAATGCTGTGATGGAAAATAAACAAATTATTAAAGGAATCCTTATTTTATTACCTTCATGTCACTCATGCTTGACTTTCTTAGTGAAACCGAAAAGCTCAATTTAATAATGTCATAATAATAATTAAAAAATGTAATGATGTCAGTGTTATTTGAAATTTGCTTTTACCTTCATGTTATTGCAAGAAAACAAATCTGTTTAATTGCTTACAAAACATTTATCAATTAACAAAGTGCAAAAAATATTTTTTTCATAAAAATTGCCACATTGAACGAGGCAGAAGTAGATCTTACCACATGGGGTAAAGTTTGAGAGAGTTGTAAATCTATACAGTTGTAACAGAAAGGAAGGCGTTGTGAACTTTGGAAGCCTCTGGCGCTTTGGCGCCGTGCGTCATCAGTTCCTGAATCGTCATCCAGTTGTCCAGTATTTTCTTGTTTCTTTTTTTCATCATCTTGCGATGGCTCAGTTCAATGATACTGACGTCCTTACGTCCCTCACCGCCGCTCTGTGGATTTTCCCCAAGGCTTTCCAGTCGGCTCCTCTGCATGAACTCTCGTCGCTGGCGCTGCTCTTTGGCCCGCAGAAGCTGGCGTTTGCGCTCCTCTTTGCTCCAGTAGCGTCCCATCTTCATCTCGCTCATGGCGTCGTCATCCGTCGTCATCCCGCCGCTGCGCTCCTCCTTGATCTTGAGGGCTCGCTCGCGGAGCAGTCGATCTCTGACCGGCCGTTTGGTGATGTATCTCGTTCCATCGCTTCTCACCTTGACCTTCCACTCCATCTTGGGTTCGGTCGGCAAGGCGACCCGTGGACCGCTCAACAAACTCTGGGTGTACCCGACAGCGGACTGCTGCTGGATCAGATGTACGACACTCTGGTAATGTTGCCCGTGGGACGGGACGTCGGTTTGCTGGTGTTGTCGTGAGGACAGACAGGGGATCCGTGAGCGAAGGGTCCTCCGCGGGGAGCCCTCGTCATCCGCCGGAGGCGTCTGGTCGGACTCCGAGGGGTTGCTGTGATCCGGACTGCCGCTCGGTGCTCTCCTGATGGGAGGACGAGGAGGCGAAGCGTGTCCGGTCAGGAAACTGCTCTTCAGGTTCTTTCGATTGGTCAAACTGACCATCCTGTGCATGGAATGTTCTGGAGAGCGATCCATGGCCAGCGGCGTGCTGCGGGAGCTCTCGGCGGTATTGTACGCGCTCGAACTGTCTTTGTCAGATTTCTCCGGGTGCTCGCTGATGTCCGCCAGTTTGCCTGTACGAGGGCTCTGCTGCAGCTGCTCGCGTTTATGCAGTTGATGCGCCTGCATGATGTTCTGGCATTCCAGCTCAATGTTGTGCAGTTCCTCATTGAGCAGACGCAGCTCGTGCTCCATGCCGCCTCTCTGATCTCTCAGACTGCACTCGATGGTGCTGCTGTGACTGTAGAAGAGGCCGTACTCGCCGCTGTTGCGAATCTGACACTTCAGCTCCAGCAGTTGTTGAAAACAATCTTCAGTGACATCATCTTCCACTCCTTCACCTGAGACTCGCCCGGACGCCGGGCTCTGACCCACAGTCTCGCGCCGCTGCCGTAGACATTGCGACAGTCTCTTGTGGATTTTGGCAAGGACGTTCTTCTCAGAGCCCTCCACAGAACCGTTCTTCATCTTCTCGTGATTGTAGGAACAGGAGGCTGTGGTGTTATCTTCTTGAATTCTTCTGGCCTGCAGAGAGATTTTGAGTGAGAATTATTCAAGCGCTCTTGTTTACACATAAAACATCAGAGACTTCATTACTGAACGTTTTCATATCTACTTGCAGTCATTTGGGAGATAGATTAGAACAATGAACATTTCTCTGCTTTTGTCAGGAACAGGAAAATATGAAGAATCAATTTGAAAGTATGATTCAGAATATTGGGAATTGGAGAATCCATCTATTTTAATACATTCATTGCTCACAAGGGCCGTGAGCTTTTCAAAATAAATCCAAGTTCCAATAAAGCTCAGTGAGAAACAAGCAAATCTCATGAAATATAAAGAGAATTAATCTGCCTACAGTAAATCTTTTCAACATTTTCTAAATCAAATGTGAATGTCTGTACACGAGTGGCATGGTTCGGATATTATGGGAGTTGACTTATGTGATTGTTTTTCTCACCTGCTCCTCCTCTTCTTCTTCTTCTCTGGTGGCTCTGTCCATCTCCTCTTCTTCTCTCCTCTGTTCCTCCAGCATTTCCATCTTCAGCTCCTCTAAGAACTCATTGTGTTCATCATCCAGCCACGGCTCCTCCTGAACAAACACAACTATTACAGAACCCAAACACAACCACCAGAGTACCTTGTGAAACCTGTCAAAAACACCAAATCTCCCCCCAAAATCTATCACATATACAGCCACAGAACAAATTAAGATACCACTCCAATTTGCATTTAATTATCATTTTTACATGTTTTACGACAATTTCCGTCCAGTACCTGTTGAATTCCAACAAAAGCAAACCTCATGAGCAACAAAAATCTCATAAATCTCATAACCCTAACCATATTTATAAAATTGGCTTTGATGTGGAAAAGTGATTAGCACCATGTCATGATCTGAGCACACGTACGCACTTTTCCTTGTCCGATTGCTACAGGTTTTTAAAAATATGCTGCTCGTAAAGAATTTGAGATTTATAGATTTTACATCTATACGTGCCATTTTCTGTGCGCACGTTCGTTTTATGAATCACATGTACACACTTTTGAGAAATGATCGTTTTTTGTGTTATTTGGACCATGTTTCCACATTTAAATTTTCCGTAAATAAATGCAAATTAAAAATTATTTTATTAGGAACTTGGCAGAAATGTTGTGGGCAGAATGAAACAAAAAGAATCATTTATTACAAATAGTAAATCTAGAAACACTAAAAATACTCATGAAATGGTCTCTTAATTTTTCTGCAGCTGTATATACTTCTTTTTGGTTATTTATTGGAAAAAAATTAGCCTATTTTTAGATGTTTTGCATTGTGACATGCAGGTTCTTGTAGCTATAATCTAAATGATACATTTTCTCAATTTTAAAGTTAAAGCATTGAAGAAAGTCTTACAGTAAAGTTAAAAAAGGCAAATTCTGATTTGATAATGTTTGCAAAGCATGATGGGAAGAGTTCATTCCTCATAGTAATGTGATCCACCTCAGGGCAGCATCATTTGGTTCATCTGAATGGTGCAAAAAAGGCAAAATATAGTTTCTTATTTCTTCACCAAATGAGGCGAGTATTTCTTGCTGAAAGTGTTTTTATGACTGTGATGTTTGAAACACATTATGCATGTTTTATATGTTTCACACACACACACAGTTTGATGGTCTCTGCAGATGAAGTGTAATGAAGCACAGAAGCATCAGAACCTCACAGTCGTCTCACAGGTCAGTGTCCATTTATTACTCAAATAAAACCCAATTCATTTAACCTCATGTGAAGTTGCTATCAGAGATGTATTTAATAAAAGTGAATGAGGTTCATGTTTACAAGCTGTTCTGAACCGTGCAGGTGATATTAACATATCATTAGTTTTTATAGGCTACAGTTTAAAGTCAATTACAGTGACAGTGAATCTTATCATCCGAGAATAAAACAAAGTAAATGTCAGAGATCTCGGTGTGTTCATGATGCATAATTTACACTAAAATCAATCTTTCGTTCCCATTTATACATTTGTGTTTTGATTTGAGCCTATCGAGTTTTAAATTAACGTTTAAAGTTTTAAATTAACTTAAAAATAAAGTGTTGATGCATTCATACCTGTACTTCAGGTCTACACAAGAGCAGCACAATATTTCGGCATTCTTCATTGGACAGAACGGCCACAGACTCCTGTCTGTCCTCCACATCCCGCCCATTAATCTGTCAATCAAACAGTCAGCCAATGAGAAGATGAAGCATTTATGAGAGTAATGTAGAAGAAGAAAAGATGAGATTAAAGGCCCCTAGCAACCGCACATCACTTCCCTAGCAACCACTCCAGCATCACAGCGATGAGTTTCGTACATGCAAACACCTCCAGCTAAAGATCTTTGTGTTTTGTTTGTTTGGTGGCACTAACAGAGCAGAAATGACACCCATCACACATTGAACAGCTTCAGGGGTCCTCTGTTGTGTTTCACATTTAATTGACTGAATGTTTTTTCCAGAAACAGTGAGATTTCTCTGTGGAGAACACGGCTGTATTTCTCAAACCTCACGGACAGACTACAGCTAAAAATACTCAGGTGTGAAATACAGTACATCTAATATAAGACTGTACAGCTGGAGTCTCTAGTGAAGATCATTGCTTCTGTGTAATGACCCTGACCAGAGCCCCTGTTTCCCTTCAGGTCCTGTAACACACACACACACACACAGGCCAGTAATGACTCTCTATGGAGATCAGTATCATCCCCTTAGGTCTCATAAGAAGCTCAGTGTTTCTGGATGCTGCTGACTCAAACGTTTGATTCGCCGTGGGTGCAGTTCAGAGTTCACATTGAGATGTAACGTACAATCATTAAAAATGAACGCTGAAGCACAATGACTACAGGCCACGCTACTGGTCATCTAATGAATCCAAGCCAAATTTACCTGTAAAATACGATCGCCTTCTCTGATACGACCGTCTCGTGCGGCGATGCTGTTTGGTTCAATCTGAGAACAAAAGCAAAGATAATAAAGTCAGGTGAGTTTGTGTACATGAGGATGAATCTTTCATCATTATTTATGTGTCACTTAAATAAATACAGGGATTATAATCAAATGAAATTTTTTGCAATGATTTTATATAGCATTAAAAGTTTTGATAGTTTAGGAAGAAATGTCCCTATATCCTATAAGAAAATGTTGCAACCAATCACAATCGCTCCTCTCCTGTAGAGGGGGGGGGGGGTGGTTGTCAAATCAATGTCTGTCTGACTGCATATCTGTCCAATCAGAGCTGATCATGAATTTACTCCATCATCATTTGATCACAACACACTTTCTTCTATTTGTCTGAATTAGCTGTACAACATCTGTCAATTCAAATCAATTCTGGACTCTGTCAATAGATTTACCGTAAAGTTGCTTTACTACATCGTAAAACTGTTAAAAGCACCATAGAAATGTAAATGTAATATAGAATCAGCAGTGATTGGTGTATAAATGAGTCTGATCATCTCTCTCCTCTCTGTGTTTCACTCTTACTGAGAGATTTCAATAAACTTGTCAACATCTGCATTCAAAATCACATATGAGCTGTAATCTGACATACCTGGCCGACATATATAGCGATATCATCTTCATCATCTGTCCTGTAACACAGCGTAAGGCCGAGTTTCTCCTCGCTGTTCATTCGACACAATTCAACCTCCTGCACAACAAAACATCTCGCATCAGTAAAGACTTTTATAAAGCAATCCACCAGGAGAAACTGTGTGTCATAAACACACGACCTGTACAGATATCTGCTGTTATTATACATTTACATATAACCTCATTTACTTATTACTGTATTTATAAACTCTTCATTCGGTTAAGGTCTAGTGTCTTTTGTACAGTCAATGTTAATGTCCATATTAATATCACAAAAATGAATAAAGTAGATGAATATAAAAGACAATAAAGTATTATTATTATTATTTCACTCTGTGACATTTTCCCAAGAAAGCAACGCATCAAAGATTTATTAGCAGAAGGCCGAATAATCTATCAGCATTGACTGGGCAATGTTTTTTTCCAAAATCAATGTTTATTTTGTAAATAAGATTGTAATTATGTAAATGAGCATTAATTTATTCAATCCAGCGCAAACAGAAACCATACGAATGAAAAATTCATGTGCTGTTTTTGTGTGGAGATCTCAGCAAGACATTTCATGACAACCCGGCTCAACACAGGAGATTATGTCTCTTAAACAACAACAACACATCACTGAGTAGAGATGGGTTTCAAATACATGCTCACATATTTCATCCATGGATGTTTACTGACCGATTACACACAGAACACAACACACACACACACACACACACACACGCACAAAGTCCTCTACCTCACCACATCCAACCTCACACAACAGCAACTGGACCTCAATCTATAACAGATCACAACCATGACCAGAGAGAGAGATGAATGAAGTATATTATCAGACTCATTTGTGTGTTTGTGAGGGATGTGAAGATGATGATATACTGTACACACACACACACACACACACACACACACACACATAATGTCTGAGTGTATTAACGGTGGCATTTTCACATACTCTCACACGAAGACTTTACTGAACAATTACATGAAATCTACACATGATACAGTATGCACATCACACACTGCTTTAAAAATATCTTGAAATATCATCATTGCCTATCATTTATTGAGAAACTGAAAGCATCAGTGGTTTTATTCCCCGAGCGTGAAATCAAGTGCACACACTCATGGTAATAGGATCAGCGCTCAGAAATGAAGTGTGCAGTATGCAGTGTCATATATATTACATTTGTTTCATGTTAATGGGAGCGCAGACGGCAAACACAACACACGCACAAATCTCCTGTGATGAGAACGCCGCAAACCTTCATATAAATTCAAATGAAACAAATAAAGTGGATGTAATTTACTTAAATCAATATTCTGCCTCTGTCCTTAAATGACTCAGAAATGAAGAGCACTCCAAAACTCAGTGTCTGTTCAGATGTGCTCAGAGTTACAGTACAGGATCAAACTCATGACATCATCTGTCAAATAATCAGACCGTTCTCATCCTGAATTCTGATTGGATGAGCAACATTCAAAGATGCTCAAAAAATGTATTACACATTTATTACTAATTACTAATACATGACTAAATAATTGTTTATTTATATCTTTATTTTTTATTAATTGAAGGTGATGAGCAGTGGTTGATCGGGTCGTCTCAACGCAAGTTATTATTGTAAGATTCAACATTTCACATTTAAACATCAATAATCTTCGAAACCTCCACGGGTAAGTTACAGTTTCCATATCAAATATTCCTGTGCACACAGTGCTTCATGTAATTATATAGAAATATAAGTGACAAAAAAATAACACAAAGATGTGTCTGTTTTGAGACAACACATTTAGTGTAAGAGTGATTGTGTTGTGTTTAACACATCCCTTCTTAAAGTGTATAAAGCTGATGTTTGATTGATCAGACTGTGATGTTTACTGCAGGTTATACACCTGTACACTTTATCATAGACCGGTTAATTTTGTGTCAGTGTCTTTTACTTACCTCATACTCAAAGTCTTCAGGTCTGTCATCAGTTATGATGGTGGAGAGATACTGAGATTCATCAAAGTTCTCCTGATCCACAGAGTGCAGAGAATGACAACTGTAGAGACACAACAACACAATCACATCTCAGATATACTGGATCTACAATCAGATTAAATATGGGTTTGGGACTTTTCTATCTATAATTATTGTCACCTAAGGAATGTTTAATTTCTCTTAGTCTATGTATTAGTTTTATTTGCAATAAATATAGTTTTAAAGCAGTAAAACAAAACTTTCCCTTACTAACCGACCAGTACACAGAGCTATACATGAAAGTCTTATACTTAAGGGCTTATACTAGTCCAAGACTAAAATGCATGCGCTTTAAAAACACCTTGCAATGACATATCTTTTGTAGTTCTAAACATAGGTTGGCGAGGAGCCTAAACATTCAGGCCTGTCAATCATCACCATTATGGGCGTATATAAGACAGCCTTCAGGCCTCCTGGTCCAGCTGCAATTTTTCCGGCATCCCTCCTCCTCCCCATCTCCTCCTTCACTGCTTTCTTTCTTCCTCTGTGTATTTCTGTTGCAAGGGGGGTTGAACTTGGGACTTGAGCCCCCGCCTCAGGTTTGCTCTCTCTGAAGGTTCAGAGCTCAGCTGCAGAGCTCCCTTCGAGGACAACAAGCCAAGTTTGTTTACCATTAATCATTAAGATCTGAATGCGCAGGTGCACTATTGAAACATATTATCAATTCATCCCTTTCCACTGGCACCTTCCCCGTAGCATTTAAAGAGGCTCGGATAACCCCGCTGCTGAAGAAACCCACACTCATCCTGCTCTGCTGGAGAACTACAGACCCGTTTCTCTTCTTCCCTTCATTGCCAAGACTCTTGAACGCGTGGTGTTCAACCAGCTCTCCTCTTTCTTCACACAAAATAACCTCCTGGATAGCAATCAGTCTGGTTTCAAAAGCGGTCACTCCTTCATTGAAGCCCTAAGGCAGGCAAGGGCAGCCTCCAAATCATCTGTGCTGATCTTACTGGATCTATCTGCCACTTTTGACACGGTCAATCACCGCATCCTCCTGTCGACCCTCATGTCTATGGGTGTCTCTGACACAGCGCTTCTATGTTCCAAGTCGTACCTCTAAGATAGGTCATTTTGGGTATCCTGGAGAGGTGAAGTCTCCGAACCACGTCGTCTCGATACTGGGGTGCCTCAAGGCTCTGTGCTTGGACCGCTGCTCTTTTCGATATACATGACATCCCTGGACTCTGTCATTCGAAAACATGGCTTTTCATACAACTGCTATGGGGACGACACTCAACTCCACTTGTCGTTCCACCCTGATAATCCCACGGTTTCTGCCCGCATCTCGGCATGCCTGAGGGACATCTCACTCTAGATGAAGGATCACCATCTCCAGCTTAACCTTGCGAAGACAGAACTGTTTGCATTATAATCTGAACCAAAAATTCAGCACAACCCTTCCATTCAGCTAGGTTCCTCGACCATCACACCTTCCAGGACGGCCAAAAACCTGGGAGTGGTCATTGATGATCGGCTAAGCTTCACAGAGCATGTTGCCAGCACCGCTCGCTCTTGTAGATTCATCCTCTACAATATTAGGAAAATCAGACCTTTCCTAAATGAGCACGTTACGCAGGTCCTGGTCCAAGCTCTTGTCCTGTCCAGGCTGGACTACTGCAATGCCCTACTGGCAGGGCTTCCAGGCTGCACGACCAAACCCCTACAGATGATTCAGAACGCAGCGGCAAGAGTGCTCTTCAATGAGCTAAAGAGGGCCCACATCACTCCTCTCTTTGTCAAGTTACACTGGCTTCCTATAGCAGCTCGCATCAAATTTAAGGCTCTGCTCCTGGCCTTTAAAACCACCATTGGGTCAACACCCCCTTACCTTTGCTTACTTATACAGCCTTATGTACCCTCTCAATCCCTGCGCCCTGCCACCGAGCGATGGCTTGTGATGCCATCTCAAAAAGGGAAAAAATCACTAGCGCGTACCTTCTAAGGAGCGCGTACCTTCTATTGTGGAATAATCTGCCGGTCGTGACACGATCTGCTGTCACTGTAGCTGTCTTTAAGACTCGGCTAAAAACCCATCTCTTCTGCCATTACCTCACTTCCTAATAACAGACTTACTATCTTTCTCTATTTTTCCTTTCTCTTTATCTTTTTCTCCATTTACCTTTCTCTTTATCTCTACATTTCTTTAAAAAAAAATTACTAACCAACCCATGGCTATGTATACTATGTTAGACTTGACGAGAGTTTTTCCAGTGCACTTATGTATTGATGTTCTTGTGTTGCTATAATTGCTTCTATTGTTTACCTCATTTGTAAGTCACTTTGGACAAAAGCGTCTGCTAAATTACTAAATGTAAATATTGGTGAAACTGGTTTGTCTCAAGATGGACACCAGTAATGTTTTTTGTAAGGTATGTTTGTAAAACTACTTAAATGTCCTAATATAACTAAGGTCTAGTCCTGGATTAATCTAAATCCTGTCTGGGAAACCACCCCATAATGTTTCTCTCAGACTCATCTCTGTGTTTGCCAGCATTGTGTAAAGAAACGTCTCGGTTACGGATGTAACCCTCGTTCCCTGAAGGAGGGAACGGAGACGTCACGTCGTGACCGACGAATTGGGAACTCGCTTAGAGAGACCAATCTGCTTCGAATACTACTAAAACGCCAATGAACTTGGCATTGAGATATTTGCATAATGCTGGCGCCGCCCCGCCAGGTGCGTATATAAGCAGCAGGTGCAAATAAGGAAATTAGCTTCTTTTTCGCTGAGAAAGCCGGAAAGTGTGACCGGCCGTAACAGCAGGTGGCAGCACCTGTGGCGACGGGACGTGACGTCTCCGTTCCCTCCTTCAGGGAACGAGGGTTACATCCGTAACCGAGACGTTCCCTTTCAGTCGGTCACTACGACGTCACGTCGTGACCGACGAATTGGGAATCCCTATCAAAACGCCACTAGGGGCTGACCTCTTCCAGTGACTGCGTAAAAGCCCTCCGGTTCCACTTAAGGAGGAGGAGGTAGGTTTTAAGGCAGAAGGCCGGGCACTAGATGTTCCTTTAACCCCACAGAAGTGCCAGCGACTGGGAAGCGCCCTACCTGAGCGGGATAGGAACGCTGCGGAAGCCACCACCCGTCTTAAGGGCTAATGGTGGGCGAAAGTCAACCGTAGTTGAGGAATAAAGACAGCCGTGGCTGTGTAAGCAAAGCAGTGCTCTGCTAAGGGAAACGTGGGCTGGTAGGATTAACCCCACGGAAAAATACTCACAAAGGAACCCGGTGGGACACAATGTGGAGCCCGAGCCAGACACGTAGGTTCGCGAGGATACAGCTAGTGAAAGGCTGACAGCCAATGCTCCGCAACAAAGGCTGCCAGGGCAGCGGAGGAAGAACAATTCAAACCATTACGCATTTTTGTTCTGAAGGCCTTCCATACTGACACAGTTATGAAGCATCAGTTGGAGGCTGCAAGCCGACCTGCGAGACTGTTCTCCGTGCCCTCCCTGGTGAGGAAAGAACACGAGAGGATACAGGCTCGATACGAACACTGTAAAATCTAATGAACGTATTAGGTGTCGCCCAACCAGCAGCTCTACAGATGTCTGTTAGCGAGGAACCACGAGCTAGAGCCCAAGATGAGGCAACGCTCCGTGTGGAGTGCGCTCTCAAATTAAAGGGGCAAGGAATACCCTGAAGATTATAAGCCAGGGCGATAGTATCAACTATCCAATGAGACATCCTCTGCTTAGTGACAGCTTTCCCTTTCTGCTGGCCACCATAACAAACAAAGAGCTGGTCTGAGGTCCTGAGGCTTTGCGTGCGATCCACGTAGAGTCGCAGTGCGCGTACGGGGCACAACAAAGCCACGGTTGGGTCTGCGTCCTCCGGAGGCAGCGCTTGCAAGCTCACCACTTGATCTCTAAAAGGCGTAGTGGGAACTTTGGGCACGTAGCCTGGTCTGGGCCTCAATGTTACGCTTGAGGCAGCAGGACCAAACTGAAGGCACGAGTCGTCAACAGAGAATGCATGTAAATCCCCTACTCTCTTCACTGAGGCCAATGCTAGCAGGGTCAGAGCTTTCATTGATAAAAGCTTCAGACTCACAGACTGCAAAGGCTCGAACGGGGGGGCCTGAAGGGCTTTCAGCACCATGGACAGGTCCCAGGGAGGAATAGAAGGAGGGCGCGAGGGGTTTAGCCTACGAGCGCCTCTTAAAAATCTAATAACCAAATCATGCTGGCCAACTGATCTGCCGTTAATAAGTGAGTGATGAGCAGAAATAGCAGCGATATCAACTTTAATGGTGGAGGGTGACAGCCTACCGTCTAACCTATGTTGAAGATATAAAAGCACGATGTTAATAGGGCATTCTCTGGGGTCCTCGCGTTGCGAAGAGCACCAGGTGACGAAAAGGTTCCATTTAAACGCGTAAGCCCGTCTCGTAGACGGAGCTCGTGCCGCGTTGATTGTGTTAGATACCGCTTGCGGTAAATCACCTAAACCTTGCGCGCGCTCAACGACCACACATGGAGATCCCACAGGTCGGGGCGCGGGTGCCATAATGTGCCCCCTCCCTGAGAAAGAAGGTCCTTCCTCAGGGGAATCCGCCAGGGAGGGGCTGTCGCGAGGAGCATTAACTCTGGAAACCAATTCTTGCTCGTCCAATATGGGGCGATCAGTAAAAGGCTCTCCTCGTCCTGCCTGACTTTGCACAGTGTCTGCGCGATTAAGCTCACTGGGGGGAATGCGTATTTGCGCATCCCCCGAGGCCAGCTGTGTGCCAATGCGTCCACGCCGAGGCTGCCCTCGGTTAGTGAATAAAATGGGCGACAGTGGGTATCGTCCGGCGACGCAAACAGATCTATCTGCGCACGACCGAACTTCTTCCAAATTAGCTGGACCGTCTGGGGGTGGAGTCGCCATTCGCCGGGGCGCGCAGCTCGAGAAAGCGCGTCCGCCGCTGTATTGAGCGAGCCCGGAATGTGAATGGCACGAAGGGACCTCAGATGCTTCTGACTCCAAAGGAGGAGATGACGAGCGAGATGCGACAGGTGACGGGAGCGCAAACCGCCTTGACGGTTGATATACGCAACGGTCGCAGTGTTGTCGGTGCGTACTAGTACATCCTTCCCTCGCAGCTCCGTAGCGAAGCGTACAAGTCCCAGATATACTGCCCACAACTCTCGGCAATTGATATGCCAGTGCAACTGGGGTGCTGTCCACACCCCCGAAGCCGTAAGCTCGTCGTACGTGGCACCCCAGCCCGTGTCGGACGCATCTGTATGTACAACAGCATGCCGAGCGATCTGTCTCATGGACACACCGGCCCTGAGAAACGCGGGGTCCGACCACGGGGGGAATGTTAGGCGACACGCAGGTGTAATGGTTACACGATGGATGCCGGCGCGCCACGCTCTCCTCGGGACTCGATCGTGAAGCCAACGCTGAAGCGGTCTCATATGGAGCAGTCCGAGCGGTGTCACGGCCGCTGCTGCTGCCATATGCCCCAGGAGCTTTTGAAATTGTTTCAGCGGGACCGCATTCTTCCCTCGGAATGAACCGAGGCAAGTCAGAATTGACTGGACGCGCTCTTCTGTCAAACGCGCCGATAAATCGATCGAGTCCAGTTCCATCCCGAGAAAAGAGATCCTCTGCGTGGGACAGAGTTTGCTCTTTTCCCAGTTGACCCGAAGACCCAAACGGGCGAGATGCCGAAGCGTTAAATCTCTGTGTTCGCAAAGCGTCCGCCGAGAATGCGCTATTATAAGCCAATCGTCGAGGTAAGCCAATATGCGAACGCCGCTCTCTCTGAGGGGTTTTAACGCCGCCTCCACTACTTTCGTGAACACACGGGGAGAGAGGGATAGCCCGAACGGTAAAACTTTGTACTGGTATGCCCGTCCCTCGAATGCAAACCGGAGAAACGGTCTGTGACGAGGGAGAATGGACACATGAAAGTACGCGTCTTTCAGGTCTATAGCCGCAAACCAATCTTGGGGGCGAATTGAATTGAATATTTGCTTCGGTGTTATCATCCTGAAAGACCTCCTCTGCAGAGATTTGTTCAGAACGCGCAAATCCAAGATCGGTCGTAACCCCCCGCCCTTTTTGGGTACTATAAAATACGGGCTGTAGAAGCCCGATCTCATCTCGGTTGGAGGGACCGGCTCGATCGCGTCCTTCGCCAGCAGGACTTCGACCTCTGCACGCAGTACATGTGCATCGGACGCTTTCACCGTGGTGAAACGAATGCCCGAGAATTTGGGTGTGTGCCGGTTAAATTGTATTTCGTAACCGAGGCGGACAGTGCGTAAAACCCAACGAGACGGGCTGGGAAGCTGAAGCCAAGCCCCCAGGGACCGTACGAGGGGAATTAACGGCACTACCGGGGTACCCGCGGGGGGGCGGCGGAGCGTGACAGGTGGTACTGCCGGTACGTCTGCTGGGACAGCATAAGTATCTACAGTATGTGTGTGTGTGACACTGACCTGAGCCCGCTGAGGGTGACGGTCGTCTGGTCTCCTCAGCGGAGAGCACAGACTCCGAAGAGGGTGCTGGTGGTCCCGTCTCCTCAGCGGAGAGCTGGAACTCCTCAGAACACCCGCTGGCGATAGAGGAGAGGGAGGAAGAGCATGTGAATGCCCGCTCACATCTCTCTCGATCCTCTGAAGACCTGGAGAAGGAATAGGAATGCACTCTTTTTGTGGTTTTGTGGGTGCCGGCTGAGAAGCCGGCGGAACAGAAACAAAACGAAACCAAGGATTCTCCATCCGGCCCTCTACCGGTGGAGGGAGCGATGCCGTCACCGTCTCCCGAAGAGTGATCCCATCCAATTCCAGGTCGCCCGTCTCAGGGCCGCTTCGATTTCCGTTTACCACGGGAAGCGGGTGGGGCGGGCGGTGCGGGCTGCCGACGGCTGTTCCCCCTCCGTGGCCTGGAAGATGTTCTAGTGGGGGGGGTGGAGGCAGCCGCCGCAGGGCGCCCTCGGCGAGGAGCAGACGGGGCCGCCGGCGCTGGAGGGCGAGATGCAGGTCGCTTGCGCCGGGGCATGATCTGAGCGATCGCCTCCGTCTGCTTCTGGGCGGCGGAGAACTGCTGGGCAAAAGACTCCACCGACTCACCGAAGAGACCAGCCTGGGACACGGGAGCGTCTAAGAACTTGTTCTTCTCCGCATCCGACATGTCCGCCAGACATAGCCATAAGTGGCGTTCCTGGACCACCATCGTGGACATGGCACGACCAATCGCCTGCGCTGTCACCTTCGTAGCGCGAAGAGCCAGATCAGTGGCAGCCCGGAGCTCCGAAAGGACAGGCGAGTCGTGTCCTCCCTCGTGCAGATCCCTCAAGGCCTTCGCTTGATGAACCTGCAGCAACGCCATTGCGTGCAGGGCTGAAGCCGCCTCTCCACATGCCTGGTGGGCAGCGCCCGTTAAACCGGAGGACTGTCTGCAGGCACGAGAGGGGAGGGTTGGGCGGTCCTTCCAAGAGGGAGCGTGAGCCGGACACAGTTGCATCGCGACAGCACGCTCCACGGGAGGGATCCCCGTGTAACCCTTAGCGGCTCCGCTGGTGAGGGAGGTGAGGGGGGAGGGCTGAAACGGCCGTAATCTCATGGAAAACGGCGACTTCCAGGTTCTAGTCAGCTCCTCGTGCACCTCGGGGAAGAAAGGCACCGGTGGAGAGGGTTGTGAAACCCGGGCAGCTCCAAAGAACCAATCATCCAGGCGGGACGGTTCGGGCTGAGGGGGGGAACCCACTCTAACCCTACGGTCTCCGCCGCTCGAGCGAGCACGGCCACCATCTCTGGATCGAACTCCGGCGTCCCAACCCGACCAGAGGGAGGAAGGGCGTCGGGGTCCACGTCAGGGGGAGGAGGCCCACCCTCGGATGCTGCGGCGTCGGTGGACCCGGAGGGCGGCGCGATGGATTCTAGAGACATCGTAGAACACGACGCTGAAGTCTCCATCGGCACATCAACCGGCTGTGGATGAGGAGGCTGAGAGCCTGAGGACGAATCCCCCGCTCGGCTCAGCACAGTGATGCGCAGGTCGTCCTTAGAGAGCTTCACAGCCGCACCGTGGCGGCGTTCAGCACTCGCATGACGAGGGTTGCGTTTTTCCCGGAGGAAAGACAACCGTCTGCGCAAATCCACAAGGGACATGTTCTCGCAGTGAGAACACTTACCCCCAGCGAACGCTGCCTCTGCGTGCTCGATGCCCAAACACGAAAGACAACGCTCGTGACCGTCCTTCGGACCCATGTACTTGCCGCACCCAAGATCGCACCGACGAAAAGCCATCCTGAAAAGGACGCTGATGTCCGGATATACGAGAGAGTGGCTGCCTTTAACAAGGCACAAAGCTCTCTCGTATCACTCTTTTAGGGAAATTCACTCAGATGCTCAGTTGATGATGCGCACAGGGAAAGGCAACGCACACACTAAACTCAAAACAACAAACAGGTGTAGAGTCGTGGAATTAAGCGAAGCGTCCGCTGTGGTACTGCTAGTCCAACCAACTTCAGCAATCGAATCCCACCAGAGTAAAGTAGCTTCTCAGTAGCAGATACTGCCGGCTTTCGAAGCGATAAAAAGCTAATTTCCTTATTTGCACCTGCTGCTTATATACGCACCTGGCGGGGCGGCGCCAGCATTATGCAAATATCTCAATGCCAAGTTCATTGGCGTTTTAGTAGTATTCGAAGCAGATTGGTCTCTCTAAGCGAGTTCCCAATTCGTCGGTCACGACGTGACGTCGTAGTGACCGACTGAAAGGGAACTTCTCATTCAGAGTTGCTCAGCCAGTCACTACTCATCAGATTTGTATTAAATGTCATCGGTTTAAAGTTGTGAGAACATAATGAAGATATTAAAGATATGTCTGATAATGTTGTAAAGCATCATGCATCACTGTTCACTGTTGTTGAATTAGCAGCATTTTCAGCTTTACTTCTTCATTGTGTTTGGCACATACAGCTGTATTTTATATGTCGATGTGACTTTAAAACCAAAGTGCAATGAAGCCGGTTTATGATCTGTTCTGTGAGACTGGCAGTGTTTGTTTGCTCTATAAAACAACATTAACACCGACTCAAACACCTGATGACAAATAAACAAACAATAAGAAACATGTACTGCCTGAAATATAGAGAGGAGACAGATGTCCATCGGATCTGAATCAACACACACACACACACACACAAACTTGTGTTCACTGAAATCTGTTTCTTCACATTTCAAAGCAGTAATAAAAACACTCAATTCTTAAATGCTTTTCTGTGAAGAGGACAAAGTAATTCAGAGCATTCACATCAGTCACCAAAGGGAATTTAGAAACAAAACAGCACTCTTGAGCAGGTGACAAATGTTAGTCTATGAATTATCAATGAAGCATTGTGCAGCTTTAATGACCTCCCTAACAGACTCACAGACATTTAATTCACTTTCAGCACAGAACAAAGACAAAGTCTCGGATCAGCTCATACGTCTGTCTCCAGAGGACAAACCCAGAAACACTTTATGCTAAACTTCAATTGCTTGAACTCCACAACAGAAGAGAGAAGAACATGAAATAAAACGCCGTGTCTTACCTGTCTGACAGAAGGAAGGGACAGATATCTGGCACAGGTGGTGTCGTAGGACGGAGTTTGGCCAGAGCCATGATGTGCTCAAAAGTGATTTCGGTTTGTGTGCACACATCGACCACCTGGACGTCCTGATCGGAGCCTTGACCCCGGGGCAAAGGGGTACGACGGAGCACCTGAACCACGATGGGGTCTTTAGCGCTGCGGAGAGCTTCCACCGCTTCTTCATGACTCGCTCTCGACAGATCTCTGCCATTCACCTGCGGACGGTGCAGAAAACTTTAATACATTCATCTCAAGACAAATGATTTACAAATATATATGAAAAGATTTCTGAAAACATTATAAAGCTCCTGGCAGTGTTTGTCCATCAGTCATCTGTAATGAAGCTCTCAGAGAATCAACTGACTACAGATCGAATCACACACGACTCTGATGGGCAGTATATCATCCAGACACTTTAAAAAGCATCATTTAGTGAGATGTGTAAAAAATAAAACCGCTTTAATCCCTCAGGCCTTCTGAAGAGAATCAGGAATCAAATCAAATGAATTCCTTCTTTCTCAGTGAGATTGGGGGCATCAGTGATCATACGTCAGCGATCCGGACAGAAGCTATACATAAACACAATGATCGACTCCCAGTGATTCTCTCACCACCTGCTCACCTGTTTTTTTCTGTTTTTGAGTTATTTCCACTCGCTCTGACAACAATAAATAAACTCGGTGGATATCTCAGCGCTCAGCGTGACCTTTGTGTGAATCTGTCTGGCATTCATCACCTGTACAGTAAAGTAGGGCAGATCTTCAGGGACAGCTGGTGTGAAACACACACAACACCCACTTTTCTCTCACGGACACACCAGAAATTAACATTTTTAAGACATTAAACACAACGAGACCAAACGTGAAGTGAGGAGGTTTAATAATCTCACACTGGATTCACTGAGCTTGTGTTCTGGTGAAGCAGAGACGCGAGAACAAAGAACTGTGGGTAGATAAATGAGCTCACCCGTGGATTATGACAAGCTGCTAGAAAAATGAGCGTTAGCTGTACTGTACTGTACTGTACTGTATGTAGTCTCTGTGTCATGCCTGATGGCTGAATGAGAAGAAAGAGGAAGACGACGGTTCTTTTTATTGTTTAAATGAGTGCCAGATGGAGCAATTAATCCCAATAGAAGATGTGAATATGAATTATTTCTGCCACTGTCAGCATCTGCCCGACACCTTTTAACATCCAGCTTCATTTAAACTGATGCTAATGATGTTTCATACGGCTGTAGAATATAAGTGCTAATATACACAGATGGTGAAGGGCACGACCTCTGAAGGACAGCGGGATATGAACGCTAGATGATGACCACACACGTTTAACCGAGGATTTTTCCTTTACACTTTACCTTTGTAAATGATCATTAAAGCAAATACACATCTGTTAAGTAAGGTATAATGTATAAGCACATCTGTTAAATGAGGTATAATGTATGAGCACCTGGTTGTTATCACAGAAATAAGCGACAGAACGCGGAGGGTCTTTGAAGGGTCTTATTTTGTGATAACAACCGGCTGTCTGTACATTATACTACTTTTACCTCATAAGTAAGGTAAGGAGCATTAACTATTGATTTGAAATATTATATTTGTTTATTTTTAATGAATGCAGACCTTCCGTGAGGAAAACACGTTACTTTCAGTTTGAATCACTGATCTATATAAATGACTGGATTGCGCATAGAACGCTTAACGTAACCGCGTGAGGTGAAGCCAGCGCAGAGTTCGAGCGGCCATCTTGGTATACCCAACCGGCAGAGGGTATCTAAATGAACCCCCTTTAACCGTATCAGTCACACAAGATTCATTTTTAGGATATGTGTACGCAAATTAATTGTTAATTCTGGTGTTATTTGCAATGTTTATGTTTTAGTCGGGCAGGATAAGGGATTTATGAAACACAGTTTATGTGAGTGTCTGTGGCATTCTGTTAATAACATGGGTATAAATAAAGTTTTTTGACATTCAGCTACACGGTCAGCGTTATTTCTCTAAATAAGTTAAGGTAACTTGTAAGATTAGATAACATAATTACAAAACCACAAATGATTGTCTTCACATACGGTACAAAGCATGATTATTTATCTATTTAGATTTCAGAATGAGCACATCATTAATACTAAATATGATGTGGTCTGTCTGCTAATCTGATACTGAAATGAAGATGAATGTATAATAACTGTTTAAAAAGCTAAAAAGCTAAACAACTTTCAGCAAATAACTATGTACATGCTTAGGATGTTTGCGTTGTAATAATGTTAAGGGTAACTTCAGATATAAAAACGAAGACTAGTAAAGTGATGTTTTATCATTAAAATCTGATAACGTCCATTGATTTAAAAGAACGTTTGGGTATACCAACATGGCTTGTGGGAGATTTACTCTTCAGATAGATTGAATGACTCCCTCAGTAACACAGCCCATGTGTGTGCCACGAATCAATTTACATTTACATAAATACAATCTCTAATATTCAAGTGATAAGAGGCGCACACTTAGCCGTGAAGCTGCGTTAAATCCAAAAAATTTGTTGAAGGGTAAAGGTTGTAAGCGGGGTACTGACGGCCGTCCGTTAGCGTCCCACCCTACACCAGACTAAATGTCTCATTTCAATAATAAGTGTCAAGTTAAAATATGACTTGTGGTTCGGTACAGTAAAGACGTTATGAGTTCATAAATCACACGGACAGACAGATTGGTTGTTGGAACGGGTGCACGGTGCAGCCGGGATATAAAACAGCAGTCGGACCACCAGGGAAATTTGACCGTCCCTTTGGCATGGCAACACGAGGTGACTAAATGCAGAGGCCTCACCTCTAAACAGCATAAAACATCAGCGTCACGCGCCCGTGGGCTATTTCTCACTGTAATGGAGCCACTCGGCTCTGCTGGAGCACCGGCCCAACACCTACATTAAACCAATGTGAACAATTTTATGGTTCAATTCATCTCCTGACACCCTGATGCTCTGTAGCAAATCCATGCGCTTCGGAAATCTTCAGTTATCTGAATAAATTGATTTCTGCAATCTTTAACTTATTTTGTAAAATGAATGCTCATTTAAATTTACTAAATAATCATCATATTACATCTTTAAACATCTACAAGATGAAGTGATGTTTAAGCAGAGGATCATGGGTAATGTAGTTTTGTCATGCACATCTCTCAATACTTATTTATCTATATTACACAAAAACATTGTATTTATTAAATATTCATAACAACATTTGATCACAATCGAAACATTAGATACAACTCACAGCCTCTTCCTGTCTCTCATACAACAGTATCATTCTGATATAAAGAGAGAAAGACACAATAATAATGTATGTCATGTTATTGATGAACAGTATTAGAGATGACATTTATTTCCCATAATCCCCTGCAGATCTTCAGTTCAGATGTATTGTCTCCATTAAACTCAACTTGTGTTTTTACACCTCTAAAATCTTAATAAAACCAGGGGCCTGTACCATAAAAATGGTTAAAGGATTATAGGATTAGTTTTAAGTTGGCAAAACCTAGCCAATGTGATCAGGCCTTGTTGGTTCAAGCTATTTTCATGGTACCCAAAATCCAGGGATTGCACAAACTAATTCTAAACTTACCTGGCTAACCAACTAAACCAGCTTCATGGTACAGGCCCCTGAACAAACACAAACATCTCCCAACATCAGCATGAATCAAACTTTGTTTAGTGATTCATGAACTCATCAGGTCATTCTGACATAAAACAACAAAAAACTAACACTGTGTGAAGAGAACTAAAACTTTAACAATAAGCAAAAATCAAAGACACTTCAGGAAAAATCTGTTTAGCTTTTGCAAAAATCTTTTGTTTCTTCATATTAAACTGGGTTTCATTCAAATATAATGATACACATGTAAACGTAAACTGGAATATCCCATTTAATTTTGTATGTTTGTACAGAGAGTCTTGCTTGAGGAAATACACTTCATCTATAATAATAATGTTGTGCTTTTAAAGGAAGACTCATGTTTCTATTTATATGTTTAGTTTGTGGGGGGAGGGACGTCTTTACCCAAAATCTCCTGCAGGTAAATCACATCTGGAAGTTTCCCATGAGTCTTTGTGTCTGTGGTGTAATGTTTAAAGGGTTTTCCTCATTCATCCCCTAAAGCATCATGAAAAAATACTCTCAACCTGTCTGGAGATTTTACACATTTGCTAATGACCTTTCCTCTTTCTGCCGCAGGAATCTTCATTTCACATTTCAGATACCTGCCAGAGGTGATAAACACCAGCAAACACTACATGAGCATCTCTCTCTCATGTGTCTCTGCTGTTGATCAATGCTGTATTTTCCCTGCAGCCATTGCATGAAGCTATTTCCAAATCATCAATCCTTCCTCAGGTGGCCCTCAACCGTCTGAAGACCAGACCGAGTTAAGGTATCATAACATAAAATATTAAACAAGTTAAACTGTAACAACATTATGGTCATTCATTAAAGACTTTGGAATCTAATTGGCTAAATTGCTACTGGTCCCAGTGTCAGATAGTATTGATGTTCTCAATGGATTTTGTAATCTAAATTAATTACTTACGCGATCAGAGTACAGCAGCCAAACAATTGATTTCATTTGAACAAAAGCTTGCTATCCCAGAAGACACTGTGTTCACTGCATTGACAAGCATCACATTCATATAAGAGCAGGTGTTCTTCTGGAAAAGTTTATAGTCCATTTATACTTTACACACAAACACATGAATAAAGACACACAGCCGTAGACACAAGTGCATGTACAGAAGGGTAACATTGTTATAACCACAACTCATGAGAAACAAATTCAAAGCACGAAGCTCAAGAGAAACAAATCTCATCATTCAGATGAAAACACGTTTAAATGATCTGACTGTATTTGGATTTCAAGGCACATTTAGATCATGCGTTTGTTTTGTTGTTCACATTATGAAGACTGAAATAGATTTGAAATGCTGGTCTGGTTTTTTTATTCATCCAGATGCCTTCAGACCTCACCGAGTCTGAGCTATCCCATCATGCTCTCTGTTACCCTCGGTCTTATCAGGGTGACCACAGAGAGTGCCTGTCATGACCCGGGCTGTGACTCGTAGAAGATGCCTCTTACAGCGGTCAGTCCAGGGCTTTGTGTTCCTTTGCCCCCCCTTCCCTGAATCCCCACTTCCTAAAGCAGTGCTCGCACAACCCAAGAGAGAGAGAGAGACAGAGAGAGGCATTAACAGGTGATAACAGATCAAATGAGCCTCTATTCTGATACCATGACCATTTGTGGAAATGTCAGAGCGGATATTGAAGCGGTGATATCGCAGAGAAAAGCACAGACCATCTGCTTATTAACAAATGGAAGAGATATGGAGGAGAGACGCCTGTCTGGAGACATCCCGAAGAGATTCACATACACACAGAACAATGCTGTCCAGCTGAATGAGAGAAAGAGACGCTCTCGTCTTTTATCAAAGCAACACACCTTACAAAAACACGCTCGCTCGCTCGCTCTCACTGAGAGAAAGAGAACTGAAAGAAGCTGATATGACATCAAGGATATTCTTGAAATCTTCATATAAAATTACTGAATGAATCAAACTACGAGCGCCAGACACCGATGCAATCTACAGCCTTTATTCTCACAAATGAAAACATTAATGTCTTCAAACAAACAAAAAACTAAAAGAACAACAGTTAAAGGTAGATGAATAGAACATTATGCCTCAATATTCAATATGTAAAGGGGGTAAGTACAGTAAAGTCATATGAGACATCTAATTTAGCATCAATGTCAAGATGTGTCAAGCTGAAACAGATGATTCTTTTTGTTTATTTATTTGTTGTGAAATACTCAAAGTCTTTCTCCTTCATCAATCAGAGTCAGTTTTCTCTCTCTTCTTTATGAATGAAGTCAGTTCATCAGAAAGATGCTGAGCTGGCTGCCACCATGAGATGTCTCATATCTACTTTCTCCTGACTTTCATTCAATACTGATGGAAATATAGTGATCGGGGTTTTTTGTAATTAAATTTTTTTTTATTTTGTTTTCATCCGATACATGACAACAACTTTAAACAGATACTGCATTTTAGGACAAAATAGATATAATAGCTGTAATTAACAAAACTACCAAGTAATGAGAGAAAAACAAAAAATAATTAAAATAATAATAATATAATAACAATGAAAGACCAAAATATTGTCTCACAGCATTCACAAAAGACTAAAAGTCTTCCCAGACCGGAATACCCACAGGAACCCCTGCTTTGTTTTTATTATGTAGTTTGTAAAGCAAACGTTCGTATGAAGCTGTCTTAGTCATTATGTTGACCCATTCTTTTAATTCTGGGGTTTTGGGAGTTTTTCAGTTTTTCAAAATGACTCAAGCGTCACTGAGACTCCACCATAATCACCATAAACGCTCCCTTTGTAATATTTGGCATCTGTTCCCTGTCACCCAATAGACACAACCTTGGTAATAACGGTATTGTTGTTCCAAGCCATTTGCTCAAACGATTTAAAGTTTGGTGCCATGAAGACTGAATAATTGAACAACACCCGATACAATGAATAAAAGTGCCTCTATCTTTTTTACATTTCCAGCAAACATCGTTATTTGTCAAACCCTCTCTATTGAGTCTAAGAGGTGTCAGAAAAATTGTGATCGCTTTTGAAACTCGTATGCATCCTACTGAAAAACAAACACAGAGTTCCATAGCAGATCAGAATTTCCCAACGTTTCAAACTCTACACATGATTGTAAAGAAGTCAACGAAAATAACTCTCTCTCTCTCTCTCTCTCTCTCTCTCTCTCTCTCTCTCTCTCTCTCTCTCTCTCTCTCTCTCTCTCTCTCTCTCTCTCTCTCTCTCTCTCTCTCTCTCTCTCTCTCTCTCTCGTAATCTGTGGATGTGAGATCCATCAACAGGCTCATTTCTCTCAGCTTCTGTTCCTGATCTCAGCTGTGAGGTTTGAGGTCCATCAGTCAGCCTCACAGAGTCCGACAGCCAGATGGATTGAAACATTTGTAGAGTACAGTCCAGTATAGAGGAGGTCAGCAGGGCCCCGGGGCCATCACACACACGCGCACACACACACACACACACACACACACACACACAGGCATTGATGAAAGTCATTTGTCAGACACACATGTGCACACACCTGTCCAGCTGAGCTCTTCATAAACTCACTGATGTCACTGTTTATTATCTTACGATGAAACATAACACTAACAAACCCAGAGGTAAAGTGGGTTTCTTTGTCATATCATTTAATTGAAAAATCAACTTAATGTCACCGCTAAACACAGCTGAGAAACAATGGTTCATTTCGCAACCCATTTAAATAGGTATAATCTATGCCGAGACCTACAAGCACATTTTGATGAAAATACACACATTTTTCTTTTTTACAAGAGCAGACTTTGCGCTTCCAACTTAGACTTGCAACTTTTGTGACTTTGTCTCAACCCACAGTTTGATAAACGCTGACCTGCAGTATAGTCAGCAGTCTTTATAGACTACATTTTAAGCAGTCAAAGATGCCCTATTACAACAGAATTATATGATGAATCATTAGCAGATAAGACAATCCCAGAATGCATTGAAACAAGTGAAAAACACTTATCAATTTAAAACGTCCCTGTCTGGAATACATGCATTTAGTTTACCCTGCAAGATACGCAAACTTTCAGTGATCCTCGCTCTTAATATACCTGTAATCTCTGAAGTGACTCATGTCTGTCAATGTTCAAGTCAAAGTGATTGTCAAGTATGGCAGCTCATACTCGAAAAGTCACCTCTGCATTTAGCTGCTATCACTGCAGACTCCAACCAGCGACCTTTAGCTTACAAGCCATTAGCCACAAATGCTCCAAATCTTAAACTTGAATCAGATGTCGTATTAAAAAGAGCACAATAAAGTGAGAAGATCCAAACCCAAAACAACGACAACACAATACAATTACACAACCAAGGCACATGAACAAACCCCTACAAAACTACAACACGTGTGATGTCTACTGGTTAGTATGTAAATCATCAGACTTTTTCTAGGTTTGTTGTGGCTTAATTCAGTTCCCCATCATGTTGTTCAACCCAAACTCACTGAACACTGACGCTGAACCTACAGACATTCATCATCAGCCATCAGACATCAGTTTAATTATAGTGAGTTACAACAGTAATGAATGAACATCATACACACAGCAGAACAGATCACATTTTATTACCAGCTAGAATCATTTTATACCATCTTTAATGAGACCGCAATCACAGAGCCGTGAAAACACTCGGTGTGTGTGTGTGTGTGTGTGTGTGTGTGTGTGTGTGTGTGTGTGTGTGTGTGTGTGTGTGTGTGTGTGTGTGATACAGCACAGGGGTCTATTAAAACCCTTCAGGTGATAAAAGAGTGAAGTAGCATTATAAGAGTTAATGAAACACTCAACAGAGAATAAATCAACAGCAATGAAATCTAAACGCTTATTCAAAGACGTTACGCTTACATCTACTCACACACACACACACACTGACTCTTATGGATAAATATGCTCAAAATGAAATCCATTATAATCAATCCAAAACACAACTGTACAAGTCCACAAGATCTCATGAGAATCTCACACGTGTCTCTCAGCCATTTCTTTCTTGCTGTTACTCTGAACTTAAAAATCTTTTGGCTTATTTTCTGTATGTAAATACTACAACTGAGTCAATTCATCCTAAATTCAACTAAAGTGGGTAAAGTAGTACAATGACACAAGCCCAAACATCAAAGTACCACATGTAAAGTTATTACTATCTAGCATCATGACCAAAGAACATCAAGGTATTACAACAATATCAACACATCATAAGAACAATGTATCACCATCATAAAAACCTGAAGGTATCAGTATAGCACAGTGTCCAGGACACTTCAGTATTCCCACAGTACATGCACATAAAAACAAGGTATTGCCATGGCGATACCACATCCACTGTCATTCTGCTTTACAGTAAATCTCTCACAGTAAACAATACACAACAACGTGAAGCTGTCCTATCACACACACAGAGTCTGAATGTCTCATCTTGGTCTCACCTGTGAGATCTCATACAGTAGTTTGTAATGCTCCTCTCTCTTCTGTAAACTACACAGATTGCAGCCCATCCTCGTCGTCAGGGATACGGCAGACCTCTCGCTCTCCCCACGGTGAGTCGGGGGTCTCCCTCCAGAAACACACCACACGCACACATACACACACCGGTTCTCATGCGTGTGTCGTCCGCATGCATACACACGTCAGGCGGCAGCAGCAGCAGCGCACTCGAGTGTGTGTGTGTGTGTGTGTCCTCTCTCTCACTCTCTGACTCGCAGACACACCCCCTTCTCCTGCTCAGCCTATGAATAATGATGAGCAGCTATATGCGTATGCATGATGGGGTGTGGCTAACTCAGTGGGAGGAGCCAGTGAACAGTGCATCATTAACAATCTGTCACTATTGAGACAATAAAGGTCTTTGTGAGAGCAACACTGATTCCCTCTGAGCTGTAATGAACAATAAAAACCATACACACGCACACACACACACAAGCACACACACTCAACAACATTACTACTAATACATGAAAAGACAAGATTACTGTGTGCTCTATGTGTGTGCGTGTGTGTGTGTTGTGATAGGGATTCAGACCGGTTTTAATTCTTAAACTGGTATTACTAGTTAGGGAAATGTAGCTTACAGTGGAACCGATCAGAAGGATTTCACCCCAAAATGTAGAAAGCAAAGTAGGTCACTCATACTTACACACTAACACAGAGACAGCTAACACACAGCACATACACACAACATGTTCATTTATAGTATCAAGAATAAATAGTACTGTATATATTAACTTCTTTCCTATTGCACTATATATCACTGCATATGTTTATATGGTATTGCTGGTGTTGTTCTGTCTGTGTACTGGTCTGTATTGTGACAGTGTCAGTGTTATGTGTGTATTACTACTGTATGTATCTTATATGCTGCACAAATCATGAAATGTCCCATGTGTACCAGGCTGATTACTGTCATGTTGTCGTAGTGTATGCAAATGACCTCCAGGACATGTTAGAGACATTAGTGTTCATTTAACCATTTGTCTAAAGAAATAAATTCAACATGTGAAATGGATCATTAATTATTATTAGAGACTCACAAATATAGAAACATTGGATTGATGTGATTAAGGTTTTGAATAGTAGCCAGTATGATGGCTGATATTATAAATATATAATGTTCTACAATGGAGTATTCAAACCAAACTGCATGTGACATCAGGCACTGATGCTTTATTATCTAACATGTTAAATATTGGCTGATACCCATATGCTCATTAATATGCTGTGCATCTAAACTGGGAGGGAGGAGTAACGCAAGAAAAATGTTCAAATTATGCATCATCACAGCAGGTGCAATTCATTCTTTTTACAAGCAGCCATCAGAAGCATACATCAAACTGAGCTGATTACAGTCGTGTGATAGCATCTGAAAGAATTAACCAACTGTAATTGTTAAGTAATTGGCCCTGGAGTTTTTATGCACACAAACACAGTGCTATGAGTAAATGAGCTCTCATCAGCTGACGATCACTCAATGCCCATTGGGAGAAAATAATCAGATTTACTGGGCTTTAATTTTACTCAGCTGCCCTGGAGGCAAAGCACAGGGTATCAAACAACACCATTACACACGCACACAGACATAATATTTAGCTTTAATATTCAATTCAATTCAATATACATTACATGTGCTAGTATGGAACTAGTTAGTTAAAAACCTTACGTTACCTTACGTATGACTGAATAACTTCCCAATTCTGCCCATGCATGCACACATACACTCATCTGTTTTCATCAGGTTGTTAACCTAGGAATAGGCAGGAATCTTTGCGACAGGCATTTTGAAGTTGCATGTCAAATAGTCAAATACATCAGTGAAGTATCATCCACTCTAAAGTCCATCTGAGATCAAAGGGTGTAAGTGCGTGTGTGTGATATTGAATTTAAAGGGCAACATTAAGTGTAGTGTGAGCTGAAAATATATCTTAGACTCTACTGAGTCTGACAACAAAGACAAAAACATGGGTGAATCATCAAGCACCTAAACTATAAACTTCAAACCCCCAATAGAACCTGCAACATAACCCCCTATTAACCTTCAACAGAAGGTCCCCTGTAGAACCTGTAACATAACTCCCTATTAAAACCTCCAACAGAACCCCCTGTGAAACCTGCAACAGAATCCTTGTAGAACCTTCAACAGAACCCCTTTGAGAACCTGCAACAGAACACCCCTTGTAGAACCTGCAACATAACTTCCTTTTAGAACCTGCAACATAACTCCCTTTTAGAACCTGCAACAGAACCCCCTATTAGAACCTGCAACAGAAGGTCCCCTGTAGAACCTGCAACAGAACCCCCTATTAGAACCTGCAACAGAGCCCCCTATTAGAACCTGCAACAGAACCCCCTGTGAAACCTGCAACAGAACCCTTGTAGAACCTTCAACAGAACCCCTTTGAGAACCTGCAACATAACTTCCTTTTAGAACCGGAAACATAACTCCCTATTAGAACAGAACCCCCTATTAGAACCTGCAACAGAAGGTCCCCTGTAGAACCTGCAACAGAACCCCCTATTAGAACCTGCAACAGAACCCCTGTAGAACCTGCAACAGAACCCCCTATTAGAACCTGCAACAGAGCCCCTTATTAGAACCTTCAACAGAACCCCTGTGAAACCTGCAACAGAACCCTTGTAGAACCTTCAACAGAACCCCTTTGAGAACCTGCAACAGAACATCCCTTGTAGAGCCTGCAACATAACTTCCTTTTAGAACCTGCAACATAACTCCCTATTAGAACCTGCAACAGAACCCCCTATTAGAACCTTCAACAGAACCCCTTTGAGAACCTGCAACAGAACACCCCTTGTAGAACCTGCAACATAACTTCCTTTTAGAACTTGCAACATAACCCCCTATTAGAACCTGCAACAGAAGGTCCCCTGTAGAACCTGCAACAGAACTTCCTTTTAGAACCGGAAACATAACTCCCTATTAGAACAGAACCCCCTATTAGAACCTGCAACAGAAGGTCCCCTGTAGAACCTGCAACAGAACCCCCTATTAGAACCTGCAACAGAACCCCTGTAGAACCTGCAACAGAACCCCCTATTAGAACCTGCAACAGAGCCCCTTATTAGAACCTTCAACAGAACCCCTGTGAAACCTGCAACAGAACCCTTGTAGAACCTTCAACAGAACCCCTTTGAGAACCTGCAACAGAACATCCCTTGTAGAGCCTGCAACATAACTTCCTTTTAGAACCTGCAACATAACTCCCTATTAGAACCTGCAACAGAACCCCCTATTAGAACCTTCAACAGAACCCCTTTGAGAACCTGCAACAGAACACCCCTTGTAGAACCTGCAACATAACTTCCTTTTAGAACTTGCAACATAACCCCCTATTAGAACCTGCAACAGAAGGTCCCCTGTAGAACCTGCAACAGAACCCCCTATTAGAACCTGCAACAGAGCCCCCTATTAGAACCTGCAACAGAACCTCCTGTGAAACCTGCAACAGAACCCTTGTAGAACCTTCAACAGAACCCCTTTGAGAACCTGCAACATAACTACCTTTTAGAACCGGCAACATAACTCCCTATTAGAACAGAACCCCCTATTAGAACCTGCAACAGAAGGTCCCCTGTAGAACCTGCAACAGAACCCCCTATTAGAACCTGCAACAGAACCCTTGTAGAACCTTCAACAGAACCCCTGTGAAACCTGCAACAGAACCCTTGTAGACCCTTCAACAGAACCCCTGTGAAACCTGCAACAGAACCCTTGTAGAACCTTCAACAGAAGGTCCCCTGTAGAACCTGCAACATAACCCTTGTAGAACCTTCAACAGAACCCCTTTGAGAACCTGCAACAGAACATCCCTTGTAGAGCCTGCAACATAACTTCCTTTTAGAACCTGCAACATAACTCCCTATTAGAACCTGCAACAGAACCCCCTATTAGAACCTGCAACAGAACCCCCTATTAGAACCTGCAACAGAAGGTCCCCTGTAGAACCTGCAACAGAACCCCCTATTAGAACCTGCAACAGAGCCCCTTATTAGAACCTTCAACAGAACCCCTGTGAAACCTGCAACAGAACCCTTGTAGAACCTTCAACAGAACCTCTTTGAGAACCTGCAACAGAACCCTCTGTGAAACCTGCAACAGAACCCTTGTAGAACCTTCAACAGAACCCCTGTGAAACCTGCAACAGAACCCTTGTAGAACCTTCAACAGAACCCCTTTGAGAACCTGCAAAAGAACATCCCCTGTAGAACCAGCAACATAACTCCCTATTAGAACCTGCAACAGAACCCCCTATTAGAACCTGCAACAGAACCCCCTATTAGAACCTGCAACAGAAGGTCCCCTGTAGAACCTGCAACAGAACCCCCTATTAGAACCTGCAACAGAACCAATTATTTTATAGGATTTTTGTTTTATGTCTGTGGGGTTAAATCCTAAAATCCCTGCTGAAGTCAAAAATAAAATAAAATAACATCCAACAATGCATTTAAATCCTACCTGCTTTACATTTTGTAAATCTGTCTGAAGAATGAAGACTCATACATTATTGAGACACAGACGCTGATGTCTGTAAAACACACACATAGATATAAACAATTATATCTGCCTAAAAAACATCTGAGGACGTAAACCCCCCCATCTCCACACAGCAGCTATCAGAGGTGTGCTTGTGAAACTCATGCGTGTCAAATGTGTCCTGGTTCTGTCTGACATCACACGCTACTTTACTGCACTGTCAGCAAGTGTGGAGCGCCTCGCAGATAAACAACTGCACGAGAAAACGCTTTCATTTACATGTGACGTGTCTGAATATAGACATGAGAAACAGCAGCTGAGAATAAACACACACTGATGTTCTACAGTCGTGTTAAGCAGAGCTGGTTAAAAGTTCAGCGTGTCAATCTTTTCTGTTAAACAACAAGTACAGACAACAAACTTTCACTTACTCGATACAAACACACAACCTGCATAAACAGATCTCAACACAGAGGAAAACTGAGCAATCAATCTAAACACACACAACACAAGACACACATTATCACCTGCTGGTCAACAACATCACAGCAGTTGATTAAACACACAAACACACACACAGATTGAAACGGCTTTCATGGCTAGAGGACGATAACAGCTAACAGTGCTCAACAAATCAACCTCTGACTGAGTCACACCAAGCAACACAAATGACCCACAAACCCTCAGAGAGAGAGACAGAGTCTGTGAATGAGAGCGAGAGAGAGAGATGCCTGATTTAATTTACTCCCATTAAACATCTGTTCATGTACAGTACGATGTCTGATAAGCACAGCAGGAACCTGCAGCATCTTCAGCCCGAGGGGTTTGAGTTTCTGTTTGCCTCATGAAATCACACAACAGCAGCGAGCGGTTAGCAGTCACAACACAGCAGGTTCAGTTTCTACTAAAGTTCATGAGACTCCATCTGGAAAATCCACTTTAAACTGCTCACTGTGGGTTACAGCATTTCTTCTGACCAAACTGCCCACTTTCAAATTGAAGGAACTGAGGTAAAAAAATATAAGGATTGACACTGACCACAGTAACATGATATTTTAAATAATTTACATTGTGCCTACGTCATATTTTTGCTAGATTTTACTTAGTTTTAATAATAAAGCAAGCAAAAACACAAACAAACACAACAACATGTGACATAACTTTCAACATAAGTGAAAATGATGTACCTCTCAAATACTTCATACTTCTTTCTTATTGGCTGGTGACAAGTGTCAATCACTGGCATCATCATTGAATCTGGGGTGTGGCCACACTGGATATGTGGTTGTGATAACCTAGTTGAGGATCTTGTATGTTTCAGACACCAGATTCTGCTTATCTCACAACACATCTAAACTTACTTCTCTTATAAATATATATATATATATATATATAAATGTATGGCTTCTTTTATATGATGAACTTTGACTGTTTGTCCCTGTTTACTAAAATGTAACTCTGAGGTTTTGCTTTCACATGAATAATTGAATTCCTCTGAGCCACAAGTTTCCAAGTTCTTTAAAAAAAGTTTTGTGTTTCAAAATATTTGTTATTCAGGGATTTCACAGAGGATTTTCAGTCCTCCACAGAGATGAGTGGGAAAACATGAATTATTTATTACTAAACAGAAAAATAAAACTGAAGCGTAGATTTAAATCAGAGGGGAAGATGCTAACGGTTTGATCATTTCACATAAAAAAAAACTTGATTCATGGATTTGATGTCTACAAACAGATGTGAACTTTGACTTTTTTATTGTTTAAAAACTTCTAAGCTGATATTCTGATGAGGTACACTGATGGATATTATCAGTTTTTAATATATGTAAGGAAAATTGGTTTAAATACTGTGGGCAAAGATGTTTTGCTATTTGAGAAACTTTAAATACAACTTTTACTTATACAACTTTTTTTCTTGTTTTATTCAGAATACATCTGTCAGCGAATCATCTGAACTTTAGATCCACTGGATCCTTGAGCGACACAGAAGAGCTGCAGATACGGTACAGTACTGTATGGGCATCATACCGTAAAACTGCAAGAAAAACACAAAGACAAGCAGCAGGTCATCTTCAGATTGTGTTCCTGATTGAAGATATAATAATACTGCTGTCAAGGTTCTCTGAACAACTAAACAATACAGAGACGATCTATAATTAAATTATACATGAAAGTCTGATACACCCTACAGTTCAATAAAACAGCTTTAAATCTTGAAGATGTGTACATTTAAAAAAAATAAACCGTGTTAAAATAGCAACTGTGTATGAGAAGAAACATATGAGAAACCTTCAGCACTGAGATGATTTCTAATAGAAAGTGAGACAGACAGACAGACAGACAGATTATCCAGTGGAGATGAATGAGGAGTGTCCGGTTGAAAGCACACAGCACATTACAGCAATGGTCCGTGTTATATTCACCCATCAAACCCTGCTTATAAGAGCATGAGAAACTATCATTTATCTCAGATGAGGTGAAAGTTCAAGAGCTTTTCACAGACAGAAATCACAGTCCAGCAGACACAGAGAAATTCAACACATAAACACAAACCATTCTTCTTATACAGCACATAAACATTAACACAACAACTGTAACAAAACTAACTACTGTATAAACAAACAAATACTGTATGAATAAAATATATCAAATGAAAGAACAGACTCTCTGCTTTCAAAACAAACAAACATAACAGGGGAAAACATTTCATCCTATCTTCATTTGTTCTCTTTTAATAACCTCTTAAATATGGATAAATAAAATTGAGCATAAATCTGAAGTAATTGCCTTTTTGAAAGGAATTTTGTTGGAGATCAGATTCAGAACCGTTATTAAAACATACACAGAGATTACAATGTTGTTTAATTAGTTTTTGCTTCAGTTTTTCATAAATTGGATAATAGCAGAATTACAGATTACTGTAAAAACTCGCCGGGGAAGCGTCATTGGCAGGGAAATGTTTTCTCTTAATTGATGAGAAAACTTGTCAATGGCGGGGAAAGAGTTAAGATCCTTTAATCCATATTCAATATAAAACAACACATGAAGACCATAATAATCATCATTAATTAATCTCAAACATTAGACAATAAAAGAAATCCACAGCTGGGTTAAAACTTCAGTCATCTGTCTTAAACTCAGTCAGAAATATTATTCAATGTAAAAGATGTTGATAAAGCTGAAACTCTATTGATTCAAATAACACAAAAGTAAATCTTATTTTTCCATAAGTAAATACATAAATATTTCCCATCAGCTGAAGTTCGTTCACATGTAGAGATAAAAATGAGTTTTCACTGAAGTGTATCTGTGCATCTCCACATCATAAACTTTATTACAGTCACATCATAGACTGCGTCTGAAACATTATGAATTTATTACCAGCGGCCACAGCAGCTCATATCAAAAAGATGCGTCTGTTGTTTACGCAACGAAATGTGCAAACCATAACAAACAGAGTTCATGTTCTTATTGTCTGTCAATCAAACACGGACAGCAGACCAATGCTTGTTTGGATCTCTCAGTGACTCATAAACATCAGATAAAAGATGATTTATAAATCACACACACATACTTACTAATGCTTCATAATGAAGCTCTGACATCATCGGTTCACACATCATGTGACCAAACATCATTAACATCAAAGCTAAAGTAAAGTTGAGGGAGAGATTATTATTATTTAGTTTCATGTCTAACAAAACCTCTTATTCAGGATAAAATCACTGTAATGCACAGCTTTATAATGTGATTCATTTACAAGTCATGAATGCAGAGGAAAAAGTGTATTGCGCTGTTATTATTACATAAATAAAATAAATAAATAAATATTGTTTAAATAAAATGGCATATCAGAAAACAGTCAGGTCACTTTTCTCCAAACTATAGCGAGAACACACACACAAACACACAAACACATACACATACACACAAGGTTCTCTCTCTCTCTCTCTCTCTCTCTCTCTCTCTCTCTCTCTCTCTCTCTCTCGTTACCATGTCAACTCTTTGGCCTGGATGAGATTTAGTGCTGCTCATTTCTGCAGCTAATTGTAAAGTCCAGACTGCGAGAGGTGAAAGGTGAGAGGAGAGAGAGCGCTCCGAACAGCAGGATCTTTATGAAACGCACCTAATCGCTCATAAAATGTGTCAACATCCAGATATATAAAGCACGGCAGAGAAACGGAGGTCACCTCTGCGGACACGGGCACACACGAGGCTGATGGGAAATCACATCGTGCAGAACACTACATTCACTTTACTGCCCAATATCACCTGTATCTCTCCGAGAAATGTTTCTCACATACTGCGCCCGGACCCGGCTTATCTTATCTACCCATAATTCAGCTGGAGTTGTAAGGTCGTCTGGATTTAAGATGAGAATCAGTTTGTCAGACGTGTCTCAGTTATATACTAGTATTAGTTTAATGTTGAAGGAGGTGTAAATGAACGAGTGATCATGATAGCTCATGTTTAAAGTCATATATATTTTGTTCAATAGCAGTAAGATACTGTAATTCATGATGAAACACCGTTATTGAGTTTATCGTGTGTTGAAATCAGCAGTATTAACATACAAACACACAATGATCCTCTATTGATGTATACAGCAGACTGATACACAACAGCACTGATAGACAAACACTCACATCCAGGTTTACATTGTGTTTGATTTCAGTGGAGGAATGTGGATAAACATGGTATGGGAAAATAAATAAAAAAACCTGCGTTTCCATTGCAGATTTAAATGCAAAAATTTAGCGTTATTTACGAAATGTTGACAAAAGACAGCATTTCCATTAACCAATGATTATGCGACTGAAACTTCTCTCAAGATAAGTCAATCCAAACGTTAGGTCAGCTGATGTTGGTAGGTTTATTAATATCATATTACATATTAACGAGGTCATAGTCATGTATATTTACTAAAAACACAAACATCTATCTTGTTCTGTTGTATTACTTTCGTCCCAGCTATCAGGGTCAAGAGTAACAATCCTCTACTTATGTTCAAAGTGAAATTATACTGAAGTCATTTTATATTTCGTCAAAATAACACCTGGTATTGATAGACCACACTTGTGAGTTATTGACCACAGCAAAAATATATCTCTGTCTAACTGTACGTTCATATCGACGAAACTTGAGCTTCCAAAGTTACCGCAAGTCATTCATTTACAATTGAAGCGGACTTCTCTCAGCTGCAAGGAGCGTCAAATACATCAACGTCACGTTTTGAGCGACCAGAGCGTCAATCAGAACGTTGAAAGAAGCTCATTATGGTAATGACCTATACAGCTGCAAAATGCCAGCAACCAATCAGAATAAAGCCTAGACACATTATTAGATTTCACTCTTTGTTCTAGTTTATCTTAACCTGTTATTAAATATAATGCTGCAGTCAACATCTATTTATCCAGAAAGACATTTCTTAGTTCTTCAAGACATCAGATGTGCTTATAACACATGACATGGTCAGATGACAAATACTGCAGGAGTCATTCAGTTTCTGGAGTCTTTTAGCTCCGCGGTGTTGAACACGAGAGATGGGTGACCGTCCAGATCACCTGAAGCTCATATGTGCTTCATACACCAGCAGATGTCCACGCTCCGTCGGTCCACAGCATCCATAACCAAACCGACTCTATGAGTTTAATTGTGTTTGCGGGGTCATGCAGCGGTTGCCAGCATCATTTCTCACTCCATGTCCAGACTCTCACACTTCAATCCCAGACTCCATTGCACCTGTCAATCACTGAATTCAGCTTCATCTACAGCACAAGAGAAAAAAACTAAAGCTAATGACAGTTTTTATAATGATATCATGGAAGACAAACAACTTGACATCCTGGACATTTGTGTATGATAAACTGTGTTGTGTTGTGTTTGGGGTTCGGGTCATCTCACACATATCTCTCCTAAAACTCAAACATTTCTCATCACATTATCCTATGACCTCATCAGCAATCCTGGATTAAATCTATGAATGATGATTCTCGTGTATAATGATGAAGCTCTTGAGAGAAACTCTTAACCGATCATATATTTATATGAGATTGTCTGCCATTAATTCTCCATTACGTGATTCAGCTTTCATGATTTCAAATAAACCCTAAAAACACAATAAATTAATTTAACAGTGTTGTGAAGTGTACAACTGGATTTCATATTATATTAGAAAACTTTGTAAATGTCTAAACTTTCCTGGATGTCCAGTTGATTAAACTCAATGTGTACAGATACTGACTAATCACCATACATCCATACAAAACAACAGGTCTGATTGAGACTGATCACAGATCAGACTTAAATATTCTTCATCTCTATGAGAAAGAAACATCAGGACTTGACTTTAGATCAATGTACAGATATAAACCATCATCAATCAGAATAAAGCATTCAACAGATCTGTGGTATAATAATATTAGTCTTGGGTTTTGGATTGTTAATATTATAGTCAACACTAAGTCAACGTTATATTTTTTTTTTATAATTTATTACTGATAATAATGCAGTTTTAATCAAGTCAGTCACCGTGGATGTTTCAGACTTCAGTCTGGAGTATTTCACACAAGGTTTGTTAATGCTTTTTTTTTGAGAAACCTCTTTGATGTTTAAGTGGAAGTGAGGGTTGGGTACGACGAGCCTCAAGGTCGGACAGAAAAGAGACAAATACATCACAAATGGCACATGAAACATTAATGAAGAGCACACAGTCTTCCTCACAGCACATTTTACTCTAAAACACCTCAATCCTGTGTTAGATCTGAGAGAGAGACCTTCACATTTAACACAGCGTGTCTTATGGCCTGTGGGTAATTTGGCTTTAATTGCAAAGTTTACCTCATTTAACATCTTAAGTCATGTCACAAAGCAATACATCACTATTGGATTTACATCAATCTCCTACTACAACCTTTCCAGGAGTTTATTGCTGGTCAATGGATTGTTCGTGGTCAGTTAATTCCATCCGAAACAGTGGACAAAAGAAACAGCCTTTAAATGTCAGACGATCTTCAATGAAGATGATTTACTGAGCAAATGACTGAAGAATAAAGTCTGTATGGAAAAACTTGCATTGATCAGTCAATGAGAACAACACAATAAAAATACAACACACAAGCACACCATGCATGCACGCACGCACGCACAGAGTTTATAGACAATTACAGTTTATAACTACAGTACTTATGTGTTTAAAAACTCCAATGTTTCAGATCATCGAGGGCTGCATATTGAGTTTTACTGTTTCATTCTTGTTATTATTGGCGCCATTATGATTTCACTTCCAGTGTCACATTGTTTAAATAGAAAATGCATTTGTGTGCCCATCTTGGTGCGTTGCTATTTTGAGGTAACTAAATTAGACTAAGCCATTGACCAACTAAAACCTGCTCTAAACTCAATGGCACAATATTGTTTTTGTTATTTGATGAGCACGTTAGTAATATATGCGCCTATAAACGGGACGACAACGTGCGTTTGCTTACCACACACACACGGATGCAGAGCAGCACAAAAACTTTTTATATAAAAATGATAAAAAGTAAAAGATTATTATTGAGTCTCTTGGACAGAAATGAAGACCAATTACAAAATGTTATAAGAGGTAAAGAGCTGCTTCACCTGTAGCTTGGCAAGTAATTATTAAGATTATAAAGATTTATTGTATATGATTGTATATGATGCTTTGTACCTGTGGATATGGTGAGATGAGAACCATTTTTATGCAATGCTTTTAAGCTCATGGCGCTGTCTGAGTGCTGAAAGGTTTCGCTTCTCCACATGTTTGTAAATTCTTTATCTTCTGTTACAAAAAAGTATTTTTTTCTTGCATATTTGTAAATAACTTTTTGATATACACTGATCATGTAGGCTGTCCATACATTTACAGCAATTAAAAGCCTGCTAATTTTACTTCCATGAAGGAAAGAAAACTACTTTTAACAGTTTCAATAGAAAAACAATAACAATTTCAATACAAATTAAAACAATGCAAATTTTAACATCAGTCTTAAACTGGTGGTCGTCTTCTTCGCTTAGTTTTTAGTTAATGTAAATAGGGAATTGGCATGAGGTGAGCACAACTGGCTTTTAAAGGGAATGAGTGATGAGACTCTCATTAGTTTATTGAACATTACGCCCAAAACACATCCATTACTCATTATGAGAATTGGAAAGACTGTGTGCCAGGTGCGCAAACCATTTTTCCTGTGGTTAAATTAGCAAAAGTGGAATGGGAAACGCCCAATTTAATAATTAAATTATTAAAATAGGGCCCCAAAAGATGTATCAGACAGCACATCTGATTCATTTAAATAACAATTACAGAAAAATAACTTCTTAGTTCTTTAAGTTCATTAAATATAGCAAAAAATTAATTATGTGACATTGTCACTGTTACACGCCTGGAAAGTGATGACCAATATCAAATCCCACTGCTGATTCTGGGTCACTACATGGGGGTCGGAGGTCAAACTCTTAATAGACAACAATGGATTTTTAAAACAGATTCAAAAGGCACAGAAATGTATTGAAATGCTGAAAATAAAATAATGTGTGACTATTTCATCATTATTTATTGTTTCTTTTTTATTTTACATTTATTTTAGCAGGAAGTCAAGAGAGACCTATTTTACAAGAGAGACCTGGCCAAGGTCATACATAAACAACATTTTAAAATACAAGGTAACCATCACACATAAACACAACATAGTAAAAACAAACATATATGGCATTAAAGTAAAACTAGATTTATTTCTAAAATAAAAACTAATCTTTTTTTGAGCTTCTTAACAAGATTAGCAATATGTACATTAAATAAAAGTTTATCATCTATCCATATACCAAAGTACCTGTACGTGGGTACCCTTTCAATGGATTTACCATCAGATGTAAAAATGCTAAAATCATCAAGCAACTGTAGGCGAGTTTTTGAAAAGACCATGTACTTTGTTTTCTGAGAATTTAAAACCAATTTTAAATTGAGCAGAGCAGTTTGTAATGAGTGAAATGCACTCTGAAGCTCTTGCACAGCCTGTGCTATGAAGAAGCATTGGAATAAATGACAGTGTCAGCAGCATAAAAGTGTACTTTTGCTTGAACGTCCTTACCTAAATCATTTATAAAAATAGAGAACAGAATAGGTCCCAAAATACACCCCTGAGGGACCCCTTCAGATATCCCAAGAAACTCAGATTTATGTCCCTCTACATAGACACACTGAGTTCAATTTACTAAATAGTTTCTAAACCATTTAACAGCATTAGGACAGAACCCCACATCCCTAAGTTTGTTCAGCAACAATTCATGATCTACGCAATCAAATGCCTTGGATATATCTACAAATAAAGCAGCAAAGAAGCATTAAAGAAGTGAAATAATATTATAATCACTGTAGTTTTAATGAGAATTACACGAGAGAGTCCTTATATTACTGAGAATTCAATAAAAATAATTACAAATCAAACTTTAATGATTTTCAAAAACTTACTTTTTGCATTGAGACTTGACCTGAACATATTTTTGTAAGATTCATTCTCATCTCAACACATCCAGAAAGATTCACTGACTCGCTGCTACATTAACCAGTATTAAACCTCAGTCATCTTCTTGTGTTTGTCATTCAGTTCAATGACAGGTTGTTTAATAGCCATGTCAACTACTAGTCTATGAAACATTATGTGAAACAATATAATCTGACCCATGACCACCAGCAATGATTTTCTGATAGAAATCTGACTGACTGCAGCATTAGACAACCTAACATTTATTGAAATCTGTGTGAGGAACGGAGACAAATACATATAACATTATCTGCTGATCATCTTCACATGACTCTTTAAATGCATTGTAATAAAAGTGTACGCCAAATGCATAAATGTAAATGTTCTCATTTGAAAACACGTGTGTGTGTGTGTGTGTGTGTGTGTGTGTGTGTGTGTGTACCTGGTAATTATCACGTTGTGGGGACCAATTGTCCCCACAAAGATAGGAATTCCAGTGTTTTTGTGACCTTGTGGGGACATTTTGATGTCCCCATGAGGAAACAAGCTTATAAATCAAACAAGATGATGTTTATTGAAAATCTAAGGTACAAGAAAGGTTTTTGTGATGGTTGGGGTTAGAGAATGGGGCAGGTAAGGGGAATAGAATATACAGTTTGTATGGTATAAAATGCATTATGTCTATGGAATGTCCCCACAAAACATGGAAACCAGAATGTGTGTGCGTGTGTGTGTGTGTGTGTGTGTGTGTGTCGTCTACTCACAGGCTGATATACTGACAGACAGCTGAACCTTTCTTAGTTTATCAGTGAAATGAAGGGTTTAGGGAGGGTGAATACAGCGAGATGAGGGCTGTTAAACAGTCATTTATCACAATGAAGGATGTATTCCTGGACTCTTCTGAATGCACACTCAGTGATTTTGATTCTCTCGGGGTGTGACGTCTCTCTCGAAGCGTAAACTATTCAAATAAGAGCTGTTAGCTGGATTAACCATGACATGAAAACTCGCTATAGACGGACAAAGGGGTGAAAAATTTGCACTTGGCTAATTTGTGTAATGCACATTGAGAAAAGAACGAGATCAGCACTGAAAATGAATCTGTCATCCATCATGGAGCAAACAGCCTTCAGCCGCTCACAGGAGATTTCTAAATCCAGATCAGCTGTGAGTCCATACAATCTGTCATAGATATCATGTGTACTAATAAAACGCACAGATCATCAGACTTTAATGCTTTAGATTGGTAAAGACTTAAAATGTTTAGTTTTGTGGATTTATAGTATATAGCTTGCAGTTATCTACATTTCAACTAAGATGATAAAACTGAACATCTCTCAGATTACTGAACTCTACATCCACACTTAATATTTAAGGAAAAAATTATGACAGGCTGTTAAGTTAATAACAAATATTGCACACTTAAGGTGGTAATGCCGTGGGAGTGCCGTTACACCGTAGGTGTGCATTTTTTTCAAATAATAATTCGAAGGACCGGAGTCATCTATCTATCTATCATCAAGAAAATTTACAATTTTCAAACCAATTAATTTTAAAGACCAACTTTTTAAAAGAACGGAGTTACAAAATTGTAATCATCTGAGCTATGAATGATCAGTCACTGAACAATAAACTTTGAATAATGTTTTAACGTAACAACGCTTTCACTGAAGTCACATCAATGACACTGAAATATTGCTGGAACAAATAAACAGACCTGATGAAGAACAGAATAAATTCTTTACTGAGGTCTTAAATATTCAGTCAGTCCATGAGCTCTTTATATTATAACAAGATCGACACAAAACACAGATCAGTAAATGAAGAGTAATGTTCCTCATCATTCAGACAGAAAGATCACAGCTCTCAGTATTCTGTTAAACAAACATTTAATGTTCCTGTAGCTCATTGTGTTTGCAGTACTCACACTGAGGGTTTGAGTCACAGGAAACACAAACTGATATAATAATGCACAGCGCTGTCATACTGAGATCTTCAAACATCACATTTATTTACTGACGTAATAATAACATTTACTGCTGTGACATCACAGAAACTGCTGACTCAACATAACATCAGAGCTGTGATAGTGCACACTTAACATATGGGGAAAACGCAATTGCTTTTAACTTTCATATTTATTAAAAATCTACCCTGCTGGGTCTTATTCAGGCAAACGGTGAACACATTTGATGAAGGGATATATAGGCCTGACATTCAACTGACCTACCCTGGGATTTCAGTTAGCTTGATTGAGTCTAAACAAGCCCCACCCATTACTCAATTAAGAGAACTTGCATATAGAAAATCATGGAAGAAATCCCAAATAATCAGAGAACATTACCCCACATATGTATAAAAACTAATGAAATGTAGTCAGCACAGAAACAGACAATTCCCTACAAAAATATATACAAATAAATACATACATAAGAAAGGTTTTATATCAAATTCTTCATTAAGGCCAATGGGTGGGGCTTGTTTAGACTCAATCAAGCTAATTGAATTCACAGGGTGGGTCAGTTGATTGTAAGGCCTATATATCCCTTCATCAAATGTGTTCACCATTTGCCTGAAGAAGACCCAGTAGGGTCAAAATGTTGCCTTTTATTAAATATAACAGTTAAAAACATTAATAGTATAGGATATTACATTTTTTTTCACTTTGGTCATTTCCTTTGTCTTGCACATGCCAGAATCTGCACACAATTATTGAACATATTTTGTACACTTAGCACATACCAAAAATAAATAATGACTACATAAGGGTCAGGGTGGCACTGGCCCAATCAGATTGACGGCTGGCCCATCCAGTCAGAAAAGACACACAAAATATTTTTGTGGAAAAGCTGAAGATGATCTCTTTAATAATAATCGCTCAAATATACATCATTCAGAAATAAATGTACTGTTTATATAGAAAGTTTATCATTGGTATGTGTTTTTAAACCTAGCAAATGTTAACTTTCAAGCCATTTTAAACCATTTAAGTGCAAGATGTTAAAGTGAGCTGTTTTTTGTGCACATCCAAATACTTAAATGGAAAAACACTCATTAGTGCACGGAGACACAAGTTTGAAAAAGCACACAAACAGACTCTATATGCGCTTGACAGGACACATACACACATTTGGAAATCCCCCAGTTTTGGCAAGCATTCTCATAAAAACAGTCAGTTATGTCTTAAAGTGAAAGCAAATAGTTCAGAAATCAGACGTGGATCTGTGCTTATTTTGTCTTAAAGTGGCAGTACACTAAATAAATCTGCTTATGTTTGTGTCATCATATTAATCAAACAACAGAAGACAAAAGAAAATCACTTAAAAAGATGAATTATATTTCATTTAAAGAATAAAGAAACCAGTGTTGTTATGTATTTAAATCTAAATACCACTGTTAGACCTTAATTTATTTGTTCTTTTCTATTTTTATATGCTTATAATTTCTTGATTTTCCTTATTTCCCATTTTTGCTGATCCAAAAATGATTCGGAAAACATAATGTAATCCGTTTAACCTCTATTATATTGTAAAATTATCATTTGAGAGTAGCCATTGAAATCCATCCTATTTCATCAAGGTCAATTCAATTTAACTCTTTCCCTGCCATTGACAAGTAATCTCATCAATTAACAGAAAACATTTGCATAAAAAATGTGTTACTGATAAATTTTTTTTGTTGATCTGCTATACTGCTATTTTAATAACTGCATTTTTTTTATTATTTTAAACTCTGTGTATGTTTTGATAATCGTTCTGAATCTGATCTCTAACAAAATCCTTCACAAAAATGCATTTTTTTCAGCTGTTTGCTAAAGATTTTTTTAAAGAAAAATACCCATATTTAAAGCAACACTATGTAGTTTTTTTTACCTTTTAAATAATGTCTCTAAAATTATTTCAGTGATAGAACAACTTTTAATTGGACAAATTGTACTGTTGCTGCAACCTGAGCAGCCTCCTAGCTGCTACAAGCACACTCTGAAAGTGGCGGTGGAGGGTAGAGCACACAGCCCCGCCCCTCCCCCTGCCTGCAGAAGAGTGTCTGATACCAGGCATTGTTGCACTTTTTAACCACATGGGGGAGCTGTAAGTCATTTTTACATGGAAACTACATAGTGCTGCTTTAAGAGTTTATAAGCAGAGAAAAAAATATAGAGAGGATGTTTTTACCCGCTTTGTTTGTTTGTTTGAAAGCAGAGAGTCTGTTCTTTCATTTGATATATTTGTATGTTTATATATTTTTAGAAGAAAATTTTCCTGGAAGGCATTTTTGTGAAACTTTTCTAAAAATCACCAAAAAATGCTGGCAGGCAACTAAAAAAAAAAGGCTTATGGGGAATGAGTTAAAATTTCTGCCACTACTGAACTACTTAAATCCTGTTTACCAATAACCCCTGAAGTAAAGATAATGACTAGTGAACAATAAATAAACACATATGATTATAAGATTAGTTATCATATCATCACCTAACCCTATACACATTAACCTCAAATCTACGCTCATAGAAATTTCATAGATATATAGTTTGTCATGATTGGATAAAATTTACATGCAAAACACTGAAGTAAACTTAGGTGTCCTGCTGGTGGGACTGTGACATTTAGCAGGATATAATTTTTTTGAGGCACACTCTCTTAATAAATGAATCAATTAATCTCCATAATTTATTTTATAAAATACGGTTAAAATGTCTATTCTAGAGGCTTAGACCATTCCAATGATATATAGTTTGTAGTGATAGATTCAAATCAACAATATTGAAGTAAACTTAGTTGTCCCGTATTTTGAGACAGCTACACTTAACAGTTTAAATATTCACTAATAGATTATGATTTAATGTTAAGGTGCATTATGTATCTCAGTTGATTTGGTGAATAGGATTAAACAGATCGGTGGTCTTGAATGTTTAAAGATGTTGATGTGTTGTCAGTGTCTGCATGTGTCCCTGCTCAGTCTGATATAATGACACTGAAGAAAATATTATTAACTTCATCTCTATAATGTTAAGATCAATATGTAATCCATTCTGCTTCTCTGGACCAGAAGCAACAAGAAACAAGGCCAGAATCATTTATCAGTCCAGTCCAGCACATCAACTTATTCTCTCTCTCTCTCTCTCTCTCTCTCTCTCTCTCTCTCTCTCTCTCTCTCTCTCTCTCTCTCTCTCTCTCTCTCTCTCTCTCTCTCTCTCTCTCTCTCTCTCTCTCTCTCTCTCTCTCTCTCTCTCTCTCTGGGTGAGTGACATTGGTCTGATGGACTGATAAGAGTGCAGGTTTAAAGCACACAGCAGAGGTCAGGCTGTTTTATTGGTTAATGAATCAATATGAGTTTCATTGAAGAGAAAGCCACACACGAGGTGAAGCAGGTAGATATCTGTCATTCCCAACCACCGATCAACACAGCAAGGTCGACATTGATATCCGTACCAGAGATTCACCGGTGGAGCGTCGAGCTGACAGCCATGTGTTACTCTATAATTCACCAACACAAAAGATACAACAATAGCACTGATTTACAACACAACTCCAGTGAGGAGACAACACACAACTCCAGCTCTGTTTCTATTTGAAAACAATCCGGTGAAAATTAACTTCAATAAACCATACAGATGACAAAACACATTATTAAACTAAATGAACAGCAAGAGTTATAAAGCGATCACATCGCATAAAGCATTCAGAATATATTTCATATTTTCAAACAATTTTACCCTTTAAAAAGATTAAAGAAACATCTGTCATATAGATTCACAGGTGTATCACACGCAGCAGACTTTTATTCTCAGGGTTTGAGGTTTATTCACATCACACTGAGCTACAGTAACACACGACACATCATTAATGTCAAATGAGATTACATTCAAGAGGGATTACGGTGTTTTGTAACTCATTAGGAATTGCGGAGGTGTTTTAAATGCTGATGTAGTCGTCACATCCTCTCATTAACTTCAATTAACTGAAGAATATGAGATTCTCATTGTTGCCATCAACAGGCAGCGTCTCCTGTCCGCACACAATCTTATCTCATAATGATACGCAATTATGTGTCTGTCAGAGAAGTGAACGACAGCAATATCCTTCATTTCCTCATTCAACAGGAAAATGAGATCTCATACGTCAGACACGGATCTCTTCATTGTTCAATGAAAACAAATGTCCCAGCCGGGTCTAATAAACAATGAAATATTGTAAACGTAAGACAGTAAATCAACCACACATTTCATGATCTACAAACAACAAACAATTCTAGATGAGCATTACACACAAGATCAGATGTAAAACAAAACAATCAGTAAATCTTCATCAACAAAATGTCAAGATTCACTAAACCTTTAGAGGAAAATAAGAAAGCATACACTCTCAGAAAAGAAAGGACATAATTGTACCTTTAGGGGTACAATGGCTTGTCACTGGGGCTGTACCCTCAAGGGTACAGTTTTTGTACCCTTGGCAGAGGGTACAAATTTGTACCCTTGTGATTTGTACCTTAAGAGACCAGTTTTGTACCTCTGGTGACAATTTTGTACCTTTATTTAACAGTACAAATATGGACCCTTCAAAAAGGGTACAAAATTGGCTTTGACAGGGTACACTCATTGATTATGGTTTTAAAACTTATACATATATCTCAATCTAAGTACTGTAAACTTTAAATTATAAGTGCATATGACTCAATATATTTGTGTTGGTTTAGCCAATCGTTTAGCGTAAAGGTACATTTTAAACATAAGTATAAAAAATGATAACAGAAAAGATAAAATACACAGTTTATTGAACAATCATTTATTTTACAAAAGGTTTAGATATAAAACAGAAGTGTGCTGTTCAGTCCAAATTCACAACATTAAAAACTAATATTACATTTACACTTTACTTATGAAATATATCAAGTATTCCTTTATGACTTTAACAGACTGTCCAAACAGGAATATTTTAAAACAAAATCAGTGTGCTGTTCCTTAAACCAAACGACATTTAAACATTTTTAACAGGGCCACATCTGTCCTTGCCAAGCAGTGAGAAACACACAAATATACATTTTTTCCCTGATAAAACTGTGGTGTACTCACAGCATAATGAGTAAATGAATAGGTCCATATGGAGTAACATTTCTTTAGTTTTTCTTGTGTTAATGACGGCGGTAGAGGATAGTCAGTCAGCCTCCTTAATGGTAAAGATCGAAAACTGCTCTGGGCACGTTCATACTTATCTGTGAGAAAACACAAAAATATGAATACATTTTCCACTGACAGAACTGTGGCATACTCACAACATAAATAAATGTGGTACCTTTAAAGTTTTTGCGTGTGAATGATGGTTGGTCGAGAACAGTCAGCCACCCTCAATGGTAAAGATCCAAACTTGCGCGGGAAACGTTTGTGCTAAACTGTGAGAAAACACACATAAATATGAATTAATTTTCCACTTACAGAACTGTGGTGTACTCAAACAACATAAAAAATGAATTAATAAATGTGGTAACGTTACCTTTAAAATGTTTCTTGGTAAGACTTGTAACGTTTTACAGTCTGTCAGTTAATCTCCCCCTGACTGACTGAGAGAGATTCAAACTAAACTGTGAGAAAACACACATAAATATGAATTATTTCTCCACTTACATAACTGCGGTGTACTTAATGCACATTAACCTGCTCATAAAAATGAGTCTGAGGAGTCTGAGGCAATAGTGCTCTGTCAATATCGCGTTGACTCGTCGTATACAACTTTAAACAAATAACCGTAACCGAATCAGTATTAAAATGAAGAGCCACGACAAACAACACATTTTTAAACTTTAGAAATGTTTTAAAGATGATAAATGAGTTTCCAGTGCTTACCTGTTAATGTTCTTTATGTGTCTGTCGTCCTCCTGCGCTGCTCTGTGAAACTGACTCCGACCGTGAGATGTGGGGGGATGGGCGCGTGTCAAAATAAAAAGTTTTTTTTCGGTGTGTGTGAGGGATTCAGTTATTCATTATTTATTCAGTTTAAATAATGGTTAATCAATTGCAGTTTTTGAGTTCATGTCACAGTTTTTATTAAGTGAAATTAACTTTTTTTTCCATTAAAATTAAAAATTTAAATTTAAAATTAAACACACTGTCAATGAACAGAAGAAAACTAATACTACTTCAATACCCATGTGTCCAACTAAAGGAAACAAAAATTGACACAATAGTTATTTACGTTACTGACCAGATTTACAGCAGTTGTCTAGAACAACAAATAAAAAAAAATGTCAAGAGACTGTCTCTTAACATTGTACCTTATCCTTTAAAAGAAATGGTACAAATATGTACCTTTTAATGCTTGGGAACAAATATGTACCTTTTTGACCCTCAAAAAGGTACATACATGTACCTTGAGGTCCAATAATGAGCCCTATGGGGTACTTTTGTGTTGATTGTACCTTGGGGGACAGAAATGGACCCCTACTGTACCCCTATTTCTGACAGTGTATCATCATGTAAGCGTTGTAAACCTGTGCTTTTTATTCACCACAGGATTATTACACAGAAATCACAGATTATACTTGTGAATCAAATTATATCCATTTAGAAATAAGAGAGTAAATGTTTACCACAGCGTGAGCCGTGAGGGGTACGCTCAGTGTTTTACTGCCTTCAGAGGAAAAGATAAACCTTACAGATAAAGATAAAACACATAGACAAGACAAGATACACAAACAAAAAATATTTTTAAAAAATTCAGCATCATTAAAAATAAGAAACTTCTCGTATATGTGTGCAAGATGCTAAATCATCATTCATCCATCACTAATGTGAATGTAACAAAAACAAATATTTTATTTCATTAAAAATTATGCAAAATACAGAAATGTTGACATTTTCTCAATTTGGTGAAGATTTTACACCACAGAAACCTGAAGTTGATCAAACATAAACCCATTGCACTTGACTCTCATATGGTTTGGGTCACTTTCTGCACAAGGAAATATCATTGAGATCATCCTGTCTGACCTTCTGTCTATCTACATTACACTTCAACTCAACGCTGGAGATTTATCTCAAGAATAAACCTCATCACTTATCAATATGCTCTGATATATTTCACACTGAGGAGTTAAGATTTCCCACTGTGACCAAAACAAAAAGCAGAAATTGAAAAGTAGATTTATACATGCGAGTGGTTGCCAGGGTGCGTCCGTACGGTTGCTAGGGTGTTTTGGTTTGGCAGCAAGCAAGGGCGTAGGAACCGGGGGGGATGGAGGGGACGTGTCCCCTCCAATATTGGAGACAGTCACATTTGTCCCCCCCAAAAAAAATTATACTGCGGGGGAGAAAAATATTTGACTCGCATGCTTTTATTTTGAAAGCGCAACACAGTGTCTTGTCACCGGCCCGCTCCGCTCCTTCAACGGCTAGTGGGGTCTGAAGCTGGTGACAGGTCGTCAGAGGTTAAGATAACTGCATCAGTTTAAGTGATTTCCTTATTACGGGGAAGAAGAAAGGAATGTGAGTTTGTAATAATTTTGTAAAGGAGGATAATTATATTTTCTGTCTAACGTTAGACCATGGATTAAAGTTCTCCATCGCACGACGGATTAACGTCAATTGCAAAATTCTTAAATTCACTTTTCATAAAGACGACTTGTATTCAAAGCCTGGAGTGGAGCCAAAGCAAGTTCTTTTCTTTAACGTTCTGTAAGCGTTCTGAAATCACTTCGCTCAGGATCCACTCCGGGTTTTCTGACTGTGTAAAGCTGAGGTAAAACTTTAAGCATGGACATACTTTTAATGCAGGAAGGCTCATATTGGAGGTCAGTGTAAAAGACAAATGGAGATTCACTTGGCTTAGCGAAATGGGGAAGCCTTTTATTTCGTGGGATAAAAAAATCAAACAGCCAGCCGACCCAGGTACATGTCTTTGCATTGTATGTCTTGGGCAGTATTTTGGGGGTAATTGATTTGTCCCGTACTTAATCACTCGCGTCCCGTTTTTTGACTGATACGCTGATCTAACCAGTGACTGATACAGTTTTGTTAAAGTTCATGTGGCGCCACAGAGGCAGATGGCATCCAAATCCTGTGAGAGCGATTCAAGAAAACATACAGAGGAGACTGCTATCGAAATACTTTGATGTCATCTGCCTGTCGGTTTCAGCACCGCTGTACGAAGTCGAACCAGCAGCAATGCTGATCATGACAACACATGAGAATGATCACCTGTCATTCAATCACAGACCCCCTCAAGTGTACATTAAAAGGGATGATATAATACGATTTCATATTTTCTTTTTTAAAGTGGGTTATTTAGCCGTTTCGCCTCAATCTACTATGCTTCGAAAGCATTTCCAACTTTGCTTAGACATTTTCGTGCATGATTCACAGTATGTAACTTACGTGTGTTTTAATAATCTTATTTGTTAAAGTATATGATGTTGACTCGAAACTACAGCTTACAGAATCTATATAAGATGTTTTTTTTAGTTTGTCACACGTAGATTAATATGAAGGGGAAGTGTTTTGTTTAAAGGACTGTGTTAAAAGTAAAGCTGTAAATTAACAAACTATTAATAAACCTACCATATGTTGTAGGCATAAAAGTTATAAATTAGGAGATTAGCTATCATTCTGACAAATGGCTTAAATCAATGTATATTCACAGAAAACCATATATATATATATATATATATATATATATATATATATATATATATATATATATATATATATATATATATATATATATATATATACCTCAGGAGACTTCAATATGGCATTAATGGCAAAAAATGCATCTCAAAATGCATCAGATTGATGGATTAAAATATGGAATTTTCAAAATTTTCTTGCGGGGGAGCATGCCCCCATACCCCCCTAGAGTAAAGTATGTTGGTGAATGTTTTGCACTGTAGTTCATTTAAGACATATTTCTGTTCAAGCTATTAACGGATCTGTCAGGTTTCCGTTATGTGTCCCCCCCAATGTTAAACTTATTCCTACGCCCCTGGCAGCAAGCATAGATGTTTATGAAAATACAATTACTTGAAGGGCCGTGACACAAACACAACCCAACCTGTGTGCTCCATGAACACACAAAGAGTCTGAGATCCTTCACTAATGATGCCGCTGAGCTGTGAGGTCAAAGACAGCAGAGAGAGAAAAACATCATTTCATGCTTTCAAGAGACCCGAAAAACAACACACAGGAGAAACATCTGATGAAATCTGATCTTCACCAACACAGACGTGACATTCTTTGAACTTTTAAAGGTCAAACCTGGCAAAACTTCATCCATGAGGGATTCTGCGTTCAGTCCCGTCTGGATCTTCAGTGTCTGTAATAACCACAAACAGCAGGAGTCTCTGTGTGTCATCTATAACTATGATGAAGAGATCCTGACATTTACAGACACTAACACTTATTTCCCCAAAGACAACAGCAACACAAATAAAACCTGAATCTGTGTGACCCTTCACCCCACACACACACACACACACACACACACACACACACACACACACATGAGATTATGAACACAACTATAACTAATACTGTCTATTCATTATAAACACCAACACAGGTGACATCATTTATACAATTTTACAGATTTAATACTTTTATTAAACACGCACCGTACTGTAGATAGAAATATCATCTGTCTCTATAGACTGACTGACCTCAGACTGTACCGTATGATCACACAATATTCACATCTAATATAAAACACTGTCAAGAAAATATTCAGGATTGACTGATGATAATATCTGAGGATTATTAAACCATAACAGAGTCTAAAGTGAGAGCCAATGTGAGACGTCTTCATACTGAAGTGTTTCTGATATTAAACTGCACTGTGACTCAACTGAGACCAACTCACATAGACAGACTTTCATACTGAAGCTCTGGAAACCATGGACACTTTGAATGGTCAAGGACCGCCCAATGATTGACACATAAAACAACCAATCAAGTTTCACTTTGTGCCGTTTCATGTTAATGTCAAGAGTGGTGTGTAACCAGTAAATCATTCATTCATGATTCACAAACCTCTTTAAAGTTTATAACAACAATGGCAAACTTGTTAAAATATCTCTTTTTTTTTTAGATTCTTTAAGCAAAACTCTTGAATGTCTTTTAAAGGTGTTATGCTGTAAACCTCGCATACTTGCAGCGTTTATTCTATCTTAAAGGTGCAGTGTGTAAATCTAGTGGTGAGGTCAGTCCACCGCTCTTCCTTCGCTTTTGAAACGCATAGAGGAGCTACAGTAGCCACCACCAGAAAAACATGTCATCGGCTGAGACAAATTAATAAAGTTTGTCCGTTAAGGGCTTCTGTAGAAACATGGTGGCACAAAATGGCGACTTCCACATAAGGGGGCCCTCGGTACATGTAGATAAAAACATCTCATTCTAAGGTAATAAAAACATGGTTCATTTTTAAAAGCTCTTTATATGCCCATGATCATATAGTTTTGTATATTGTTTAGCATTTCTGTCAAGAAATCCTTTTAAAAATTACACACTGCACCTTTAAAGGCCAAACAGTTGCGCGCTGTAAACATGACAGCTTTCTTCTTCAATCAGATGGCATTGTGTTGTTTACAGGTGGATCACTAAAGATCATGACACGCGTCGCCCAGAAATCAACCAATCAGAGGACGAGTTTCAATCTGCTGAAGTGTTTCTAGTTAAGTGTGTCGTACGGTCCGTGGACATGAAGTCTAAGATGTCCTGTGTTTCTCAAGTGTTTCTTATTTTAACTGTACATCAAACAGAAGCAGAGATCTCATCGAGAGACTGATTGAACGTGAGCTCTTCAGATCTGATTCTCTCAGTCTGAGATCAAACACAGCGCTACAGTTTTAATTATCTGAAATCAGACATACAACATTTAACAAGAGCCAAAAAATTCAACATGAAATCTAAACTGACTGGATTTACAGATCCACCCGATCCTGATGTTATTGTGCACCATTTAAAATTCATCTTCTGCTGTTGTGCACATTTATATGAAATACAGTGAGGTGTCAGTGTCTGATCTCATGTCATATAATTTGTCAGTCATCAGACAGTAGATCTGACACTGTAGTGGAGAGCGGAGGGAAGTTGTCACATAACTCCAACACTAGAGGCACTATCTCAAATCAAATAGCCACTTTGTGACGACTTCTACAGTCAACTTCGTGTCTAATCTGACGTTAGCAGAAATTTCTTATTTTTTGTCTTAAAAGTAAAAAATTGCACTTAACATTTTATGCAATACAACTTTAGGTATGAATGTTAAAAACTATTATTTTGCACAAAATAGAGGAGAGAATAATGTGTCTTTTGATACTTTAGCTGCTGTATGTTGAGCTAACCTTGAGATTTAACCAACATTAGCACACAAATCAGTTTGGGGCAAGTTGTCACATGCTTTTCACACTGGAAATAGTTAACCCCGGGTTATTCTAAACCCCCGGTTAACAGAATCCTGGGATTATCTGATTATTTGTTTAGGGTTAAGAGATAACGCAGGGGATTCATAATCTGACGTTTCAAGTTGTGTGTTCTAGGGTTAAAAGCAGGGTTTTGAATGAAGATAATCCAGTGTTAATATTTCAATTCTGGTTTGAATTAAAAAATTAAAATGAATAATCACAATTAAGTAGTTGTGTTCTTCTTTTTAGATAATCTAGTGTGAAAACTTACCCTGCCGATGGGGCAAGTTGTCACAAGTGAACATTCTCTATCCAACAACAGTCTACAACTCCATAATGAGATAAGACATAAAAATGTAATGAATATAAATGATGTGCCCAAGACTTCCACGTTTCATTTGGTATGAGATTTATGCCATTGTTATGTAAGGTGCTTAGTTAATGTTAGACAGAGTGACAACTTACCCTGCTCTCCCATTCTGTGTTGTATGAGCTTTAGGAGATGTTGTCACATAACTCTGTGTTGGATTTCATTGCTTTGTTAACCTTGATAAGGAGATGTGACATCAGACATTTGATGTAAGTTTGTACAAATCACTACAATGTTTATTGATTTCCATTTGGATTAAAACATCATCAATTACATTGAGATTCACACACAGAGATAAACTTCTCAATAAGATCATACAGAAAATACTCAAATCTAGTAATCATTTAGCAGAAATCATTTATTTTATTTTATAAATACTAGCATTCATTTATCAACATTTGCTGTGTAATATCATGATCTTTTATGATGAGTGTCTTCTCATATTGTTAAAACATCTCTTTAAGATGATGCTGATGGTGTTATAGTTTTATTTAACTAGAGAGGCAGGTTTGTAATGACCTACAGACTGAACTGATCTCAGATCAGATGGCAGGACAACAGAAGATGAACCTGAGGGAGTAATAAGTGCAGATCTTCTATAGGCTCGTTCTCTGTATCTTAATAAAAGCCTAAGCGAGCACAACGTCTTCATAAAAACGCCTCAATGTCTCAACGGTTTAATTTTCATTGCTCTGGTAAATGTTAGCGTGGGGACTTTAAGCTATGACTCTATCAAACACACACACACGCGTGTAAAATGCACTATAAACTCTTACTTTGACCATGAAATGGTGTGGTAATGGCCGTGTATTTCATCTGATACAGAGGAGGTTTACAGCGCACCTTAAATGTAATGACTGAGCTTTAAATAACAGCTTTATATGAGAGAGACAAACAAAATCAGCAGCGAGTTTATGACTATAACTAGCTTAGACCAGCATATAAACTCAACAACACCTAAAGTAACAAATGGTCGGTATGGGTTAAATGTGGCCGATATAACATGCATGTGTGCAAATAAGACTAAATGGGAACTGAAAGATGATTTGTGTTTGTTTGTAAGATGAGATGAGATGTTAAGTGTTTATATCAATGACAGCTCACTATGACTGCTGCACGCTTTGTTGTGTTTAACATTAAAAAGTGAATGATGGTCATTTTACTGTCTGACAAATGCTGGCTTTATTGCCTTATCTCAATGTCTTTTTATGAAGATAATTACAGAAACAGAAAGATTTATGAATCATTAAAAAATAAATCCTAATATCAAACCAAAGAAGCATTTGTGCTGAAAACTTCCATCATCTTCAGCCACACCCTTGTGTTTTATCATCGGTCATATTGCAGATGTGAAGATGTTAAAGCACTGAGTGCAGCGCTCTTTAAATGACCGTAAAGCTGCATCTTCAATCTCGCATGCACATAAAAATGCAGCCAAGCGCAACCCTGTGAGTAAATCATAAGAGCTATCAATAAATAATTACCTTTAAATGTCTCTTAATGACCAAACTTTGCTGACACGACTGTAGATGATGGGTTCAGCGCTGGACGGGTCGTAAAGAAAAGCCATGGAGCGTCTGGCTAATGACACCTCGACTTAAACATAAAAGCATTTCTCAACAAAACACAATAACGGCAGAGACTGATACAATACTACACAAAACTGACATTAACACACACACACACACACAATAAAACACTCATCTAGATGATTTAAAAGACCAAACTGTGAATGCAGACCGCACTAAACTCAAACCACATAAATGACATGTTTATATTTTATTAAGAGATGAATTCTTTATCAGAGACAGTAACATAAAACACAAACTCAACACACACACAATAATATACATCTAAAGAAGAAGTTGTCATGTGTAAAGTACTCTACTGAAACTCAAAACTATCAGTAAATAAAAGTATTTATTTACTCATTTCAATCATGTAAGTGTTTTATTTTGTCTATGTTTTAGAAGTGAACTGAGCTCACATGTCCCTCCCACTGATGATTTCCTGTGAAGATCTGAGCTGTCGTCCAATCACACGCCAGTGATGCTCACATAAACATGTATGCATAGAGAGACATCAGTCATAGAGTTACAGTCAAATTATAGCGATGTTATTATTCAGTTCTAGAACGTCCAGCAGAAAGAGTTTGTCAAGATTAAACTTTGTGTTGTGAGAGAGAGAGAGAGAGAGAGAGAGAGAGAGAGAGAATGAGAGAGAACGAGAGAGAGATGAGAGTATTGTCATGAGTGTCACACACTTTACTATCATCATCATCATCATCACTCCAGAGATCTGACCGATGATGTACCAATCAATAGTGACATCTGCTCACAGGATCATTTAATGACCAATCAGAGACTAACGTCATGATGATGATGAAATATTTAGATTATTCATAAGATCTGTGATACACAACACACTGAAAATCGCTAAAATGTTTTTGTGTGTGTTATTGTGTTTAGTGTTGTTTTTTTATTGTCATGTTTGTGTATTATTTACTATGTATTGTGTCCCCTCAAGTTTCATCTCAAGGGTTTAATCCTTAAGCAAATAAATGTACTGTTTTTAGTGTGTAACACTTGATCTGTGTAGTAATACTGACTCTTGTAGTGATACTTTTTAAAGGGGACATGGCACAAGACTTTTTTAAGATGTAAAATTAATCTTTGGTGTCCCCAGAGTACAAATGTGAAGTTTTAGCTCAAAATACCCCACAGATAAATTATTGTAACATGTTAAAATTTACACTTTGTAGGTGTGAGCAAAAATGTGCTGTTTTGGGTGTGTCCTTTAAAATGCAAATGAGCTGATGAAATGCAAACACTGATCACCATAATGGTGGTTTGTTGAAATTGAAACTCAATTGTGCTGTCAATTATTTTCTCTCTCTTTCTCTCTGCACTAAATGTCAGTGCCGTGGTTGGATAGTGCAGATTAAGGGGTGGTAATATTATAATATGATCCCCTTCTGACATCACAAAGGGAGCCAAATTTCAATGACTTTTTTTGCAGAGAATGGTTTACCAAAACTAAGTTACTGGGTTGATCTTTTTCACATATTCTAGGTTAATAGAAGCACTGGGGACCCAATTATAGCACTTACACATGGAGTCTGATTTTTATGCCATGGCCCCTTTAATCTTTTCTGACAACCTCACAGTAAACTACCCTGAGACAACACAACACAATAAACACCACAACAACATCATCCTCACAATCTGCACAACATTATAACACAATAATCTTCACAATATAATCATCACAAATCTGATTTAAGAGCACAACTTTATTAATCATGAATGACAGGACACACGATCAGACACATAACTGAGATGATTTGTTTATTGTCTTTACTCTTAAGTCTGTCTAATATTGAGTGTGTTGTGAAATAGATTTGAACTTTTATTTGAGTGTTTCGAGCCGAAACTGTGTGGTTTTATTCAGTGATATCAGTGCAGAGGAAACACAAATGAAAGATGAACACTGACATCTGCTGGTCTGATAGAAACACTGCACACATCACATATCACTTATAGAATTATTAACTACAGTACATTACAAGGATCATCATCATGTGTACATTAAATACATAACATTTAAATGATTAAAGCTGTAGACAGAATCAAAAACTCAAACTCAAGTGTTTGAAAAGATATAAATGTTTAAAAAACACAGAATGGGATGCATCAGGGATCGGTCCCTCACAAAAATTAATCATGGTTTTACTACAGTTAAAACAAAAAACCATGGTTACTACCCTTTTACCACAATAAAACCATGGTTAATTTTCGTAAGGGGTTTCAATAAGGAGGTTCAACCAACTCGGAGTTAAAACTCTGACTTACTCTGAGATAGGAAACTCTGAGTTTTCATCATTTCAGGGTTAACATACTCAGAGTTTACTTAACCAGCTTTCTGAAACAGATGTTGTTGGTGTGTGAGATGAGCTAATAAAACACAACAGGCATACAGCGACATCTGCTGGAGAACCTTCATCATATCAAACAACAAGAAAATCCATTTGTGTTTCCTTCACTCAGATCTTATATTATCCTGTGTTTTGATTGGATACTGATCCCAAATTCCCAGCTAAATCATATTTAAGCAAACTCTTTCAGCTGTAAAGGCACAGATGCATCATTCAGAAGCCGTCTACAGTAAATGCACGAGTAATACTACAGTAAACCATGAGAAGATCTTAATAATATATAGTGTTAGATGATTTTTATGGAAAGCCTACAGTGTGATTCAGTTTGACTGCATTGATCGTTTTAATGAGAAGACCACCGAGCTCAGGGAAGAAGAGAATGGACACAGAACCCTGCTGAAAAAACCAGCAAGACCAGCATACGACCATCAGCTAAACCAGCACCAAACCAGCAAGAACGGGAATTATGCTGTTTTTTCAGCAGGGAAGTTGTAGGCTAATTATATATTATAAACTTCTGCTAAAGACAAAACATTTATAATTCAGAGAACAAAACAAACTTTTACTAAGCCAATTAGTTAAGCCAAGAAGTATGAATACATGTCTAACTAGATGATTTATATGCACATTCATGTGTTTATGTGGTTTTATGAGCGTGATTATGGATGTATGTGTGCGAAAGAGAAAATAGTGATGGCAAGCCAGGTCTCTCACTTGACCTGACTGACACAAAGATATTTTAACCTCATCCATAACCTCTGAGAGAATATATTCAGAAGCAGAAAAAAATAAACAGAGAAAATATCAACATTCTTTTGTTCCTTCATCAAAATCTTAAAGTAGAAAGAATGAATAGTTTAAAAGGTTTGTGATGTGAGGTTGTGATGTAAAACTGGTTTGAGGTTTTTTTATTCTTCTATGTAAGACATTTCTATGATTGTTTTTATAAAACAATGAGATTTTCTGAAATGTTGAATTTATGTTGGCAATGCAAAGGTTATGGGTTCAATCCCAGGAAACACATACAGTACAGTACAATATTATATACAGTACAGTACCAGGGGTTCTCAAACTGGGGGCTCAGAGATTGTGCCAGTTTTATAAAAGAAAATAAATTTCTCATGAATTCCGTGTAATTAAACATCAGAAAAATAAGACTACAAACCAACGACACTACATTTTTTTTAAAGTTCTTTCTTTGGTGGGAAACGTACTCATCGAAAAAGATTAAGAACCGCTGCAGTATACTGTAATGATGAAATGTATATCTTGCATGTACTGTAAGATGATTTAAATAAAAAAAATCCACACATGTAATTGTAGTAACTTGCTTCTCTTTTTAGAAATGTTGAATGTTGTTTACAATGAAAGAAATAAAAATGATAAAGTTATGCCATAAGTAGTCAAGATGTGACTAGTAAACATTTTAGACAAGGCACAACACATACTTGACTATTATTGTTAGCTAAATTTGCAGGAGAAATTGCTAAAGTTGGCCTTCTGTACATAAATCATAAACACATCTCATCTTATGGCTGTTTGAACTTGTTTAATTTTTTTCTAATATAACACGATGTCCCAGCACTACAGATAAAAAATGTGTTAAAATCATTATTAGAGACTCTGAGCTGAGATAAGTCAGTGCATACCGTCTATAAGCTCTTATTGGTTTATCATGTCTACTCTCTTCATCTTCATAAAAATTTAGTCAAATCACAGACACAATACAGAGATGTGAATAGTGTTTGGTTGAATAATGTTCAGGGCAGGCAGGCTAACCTCGAGGTAAGAATAAAAGACACAGACGATGTGCTGGTTTGGTCTTTATCATCTTTAATGAAATGAAGCAGATCCTCACTGACAGTGAGAAACCCATCAGCTTACAGACCTTTAACTAACACACAGTCAATGAGTATGAAGATCAGACCGTTCATTACCCATCATGCATCTGATCTCTGAATAACTGCAGCCGCTAAAGCATTCATGCATTAAAACTCTCACGCAGATCAGGAGCAAAAGCACTTTGTGGTGTAAATGTTGAAGAAACGACCGACGCTGACACACGACTTCATCTTAAAACACAAAATACTGAAGTTTAGATCGAGATGAAATGAGTTTACTGATCTGGTACATTACTGTATGAGATTAAAACATGGATGTTTCTCAAACAGGACGACTAAATGATTCAATCACAGCATAAACCAAAAAATATATATGGCTGTCATTAAACTATTATCTGTTAAAAGCAAATCAAATAAGCCCACTGTACACAACATACAGTTTCTGATCTCATAACAGACGGTCCAGTATAAAAACACACAGAGAAAGAGAGGAACAGATCGATGATTATTCTGTAAATAGAGAAATGTTATTGGCTGTTAAAATTCACTGTGACTGGTGAAATAGACACGAGTTAAAATATTCACATTCATCACAAATCACCTGCAACCAGAGGATTTAAAGATACACACAAAACAACAGCACTTTAGATTTGTGCTCGCAACCAACCAATAAAACTGATCCAGAATCAGAGCTCTTCACTGATGTCTTTCTCTTCTGCAGAAGCTCAATGATCAAAACAACTTTTTTCTCTTTATAATATTTTAGCAAACATCACAAACACAATAAAAATATCACTGAAATTCTGAAAGATGTCATGCACCTGATACGCTCTCTCTCTCTCTCTCTCCTCACACAGATAAACTCTCTCTCAATGTCTCTCTATCATTCTCTCACTCACTCACTTTTAGTGTCTCTCTATCATTTTCTCTTTCTCTCAGATGATCTCTATGTTAGATAAGCTACAATGAAAAACAAGATTTTCTGTTAAATGAAAAGATCAATAGCTTATAAATTATTGCATATATATATATATATAATTATGATATAATCCTCTATTATGATGACATGCTGCGCTGTTGGAGGTGAATTTGTTCAGATTTGTTTGCTTTGACCGTATTCAATAACAGCTGTGCTTCAGTACTGAAAACAAGAATTAAGATAAAGTAACTGATATTCAAACAACATCAAGACAAACATCAGACGCATCCGATCTATCACCAAAACACACACACAAGTTACAGAGTTCAATTCCTGTGTCACGTCGTCCTCGACCAATCAGTGCTCACGCTTTAACGTGAGCAGACCGTGAGATGTTATAAGGCATATTGAAGAGTTCAGAGACATTAAATCTGTCCTTGATGTCCCAGCTGAACATCTGTGGGTTTGTGTGAGATTCATCCTGTAAGAGTTCAGATTCACCGCCCGTGAAGATTTACATTCAGAGGAATAAACTCAAGAGTGTCATGAAGATCAGAGAGCAGATACAGAGAGGTTGAGACGTCACAAGTCCTTCACCTGCACACAGATTAGTGATTAAACAACACACAAACACTTCAACATAAACACAATTTAACACTTGAGGATGATCAAACACCAAACACATCTGACTGGAAGACATTTACATAAAATTTTGATTTGACTGATGTGTGAAACTCATTTTTGAACTTCATGGTGTGTTGAAAAATATTTGATTATTCAAATATTGATATTACGCACTGGCCAAAAATAGTCCCCTGCCATTGAAAGATACTAAGGGGAGTATTTTCGGCTGCTGTGTAATATCATTGCGCCTCCTGCAGCATAGTTCTTAATACACGATGTAACTACAGAAGAGTCAAGTTTTAAATGGGAAAAATATCCAAACTCTTTGATAATTTTTTAGGTATGATGCTAATGGTCTAATCAGATTCAATGAATTGTGCTAAGCTATGCTAAAAGTGCTAGCGCCAGACCCGGAGATCAGCTGAATGGATTTAAAAATGGTAAAAGTCAAACATTTAACTCTAGGGGAGCTGGAAAATTAGCACATTTTCAAAAATAAAGTGTAATGTCCCTTTTAAAGACAGGTGAGTGTTTACCTGAGACGCGCACTTGTGCGACCGCTCCGTCTCCTCCCTCGCTGTGAGCTCTCACCTCCACCAGATATTCACCTTTCTTCATGGGCAGATCTATGGAGTGTTTACCTGTGGTGTACAGATCACCGTTCACTTGATCTTCTGGTCTGTACAACACCTGAGAGAAGACATTTACACATATGACATGACATCCAACACAAAACTTGAAATAAAATCAACTTCTTTCATTAAAAATCTGACAGGAATTAATATACAGACAGATTATTGCACTGCAAAAAATAACTTTCTTAATCTTTTTTTTCTTGTTTTCAGTACAAATATCTAAAAATGCTTAAAATAAGATGTATTGTCTTCATGAGAAAAATGACCTAAGAAAATAAGCAAATAAATCTGCCAATGGGGAAAGAAAAAAAACCTTAAACTTTTTCTTAAACGCTAAATTGAAGAAAGATAGAAACGAACAGTTCAGTTCAACCACATCAATGAGTTTCCTGAATATTCCTGAAGAACATCAGTGATTTACAGATCTATTATAGATGTTTAAACATCATGAGACGCTTTACCTACATGATTATCAACATCATATATTTGTCAACAGTTTGTAAATGATGCACATATGAAACACATGCCTGTAGATTCTCAGAATGACCAGCAGAGGGAGACACACACACACTCACACACACACTCACACACACACTCACACACACACACACACACACACACACACACACACATGCACACACACACGCGCACACACACACACACGCGCACATGCACAACAACATTCAGTAACTTTTTAATATTAACCAAGTGATCAGAGAGCTGAGACACAAAAACTCTTTGAATGTGACAAAGGTAAAAATGTGATGTCTATGAGATAAGTGTACTGTGTGATCTGATGAGATGTTTGCTGTTCTGACCTTATAACCCTCCACCGTAGATTCATTGGCCAGCGGCTGCACCTGCTCCCAGGCGATGTTAAACGTCCTACCGGTGGAATGATACTTTGGAGCGAATATTTTAGGCGGCCGGCTGGGAGCTGAAAAACAAGTGTGCTTTTATTGCCAGTGATGTATGGACCGAACTCTCTGTAAGTGAGTTTACTGCCAGCATTTTTCTTTAAAGGTTGCCTGCCAGCATTTTTTTTGTGATTTTCCCCCAAAAAAGTTTCACAAAATGCCTTCCAGAAAAAAGTTATTTTATAAATATATAAACATACAAATATATCAAATGAAAGAACAGACGCCCTGCTTTCAAACAAACAATGGGACAAAAACGTTTCATCCTATCTTCATTTGTTCATATCTTCAAAAATACCACATTTTTAGCAAAAAGGTAAAAAAATTTCATTTTTGTAAAGGAATTTTGTTAAGAGATCAGATTCAAAACATCACAGAGATTTAAATTAATTAAATTCGTTTTTGCTTTAGTTTTAAATTAAGATCCATCTAGTGGATAATAGCAGAATTACAGATTAACACAAAACATTGGCAGATAAATGTTTTCTCTTAATTGACAAAATAACTTATCAATGGCAGGGAAAGAGTTAAATAAACATATCCAGAAGTGTTATGTGACCAACTCACGCGCTTTCTTTGTATGGATCTCGTATCGGTCACTGGGAGGTCCGAAACCCGCGCCATTGTAAGCTCGCACCTCGATGAGGTAATGAGAATTGGGTTTCAGGTGGTCCAGTCTGGTGTGGTTCTCTTGACTGGAAACCGGCACACGCTGAGCAGACGCCTCGTTCTCTACAGTCTGTCTCCAGTACCGAACCTGACCGACAGACAGATCTTTAAAAATCATCAAACTACATGAGAGAAATGAATGACATTACTGCTCTATGAATACCTGCACAACAGAAAGTAAAGAGATAATCTCAGCTCAGTAGTGTTTAGTATATCAGTAACCTGGTATTTTTCAACCGTCTGTAATCGCACAGGCATCCAGCAGACGATGGCTTCAGTGGCCGACAGCGCTCTCGCCTCAACGATAGTAGGAGCTTCTGAGGGAACTGAATACAGAAACACATCATGAATGAAGAACAGAACCAGCGGTAAACCTCTGAATAAACTCATTCAACATACAGAGAGGTTTAGTAAATCGATACTGACCGTCCTGAGCAGAGTAAATAAAGGAGCTGACGCTGAACGGTCCTTCACCCTGACTGTTAAACGCCTTCATCTTCACCTCAAACCTGGTGGACGGTTGAATATTTGAGTCTTTGTGAATGTATTTGTGAGCGTGAGGATCTGAGACGGTCACTTTCAGCCAATCGTGCTTGTCGTGTGGTCTAAAGGCGATGATGTAACCAAAGTTACTGCCGTAGTGATACTGCAACTGCACGGGCTGAAAACAAACCCACATCACACACATCACACATTCACTAAATAACATGAACGATAACGGGGAACTGACTTCAGAATCAGTGGCGGCTGGTGACTTCTTTTTATTTAAGTGCACGATGTGAAGTTTGTCACAACATGTATGTAACTTGTCATGTGTGTGGTTCGTCATTTCAAAATATGTGTTCTGTGCTTTGAGAGATTGTCACGTGTCATGCCAAAATAAGTGCCTGCTGCCTTGAACTTGAACGGAGACGCTTGCGTGTGCCAGATACTCGCACAATCTCATGCGTAATCAGAGTTTACTGTTAAGGGAGTGGGTTGCGTGTATTTAGGGAACGTGAGCGTATCTTTTATCATAAACGGTGTCTCCAGCAGGCACTTATTTTGACAACACGTGATGCACACAGGATCTCTTCACACGCATAAGACATATTTTGGAAAAGGGAACCACACACGTGACAATCCAAACACTTATTTTGAATTAGCGCATCCTCGGAAGTGCAGTCACGAGCCGCCACTGTTCAGTATGACGTTTATCAAAGCTTCACTTTGAAACTAATGTAACTAGGTTTCTAAAAATATGTTTGATCTTATCTGAGAAAATAATAACTGATACCGTCCACGTGATGGTGAGTTCTCTGCTGGCTCCTCCTCCGCCTCCAACATCTGATGGTGCGACCACAGGTCCTGCAAAGACAGAGAGAGAGAACGCTGATAACACTGAAGCTATATGACAAAATAAATCAGTAATGAACCACTACTACAAAATAAGACTGACTGGCTTCCTTTGTGGTGATTTTAGGTGAGGGGTCACTAGGCGGTCCTGTACCCAGGATGTTGATGGCAATAACCCTGAACTCATAATCCATCCATGGTGTCAGATTTACCACTGTGACCCTTTCTGCATTGCCTTCCACATTCACTGGAGCTGAAAAACAAAGAAAAACACAACAGATGTCAGTCAGTTCTCAACTTGAGTTTTTTTCTTAGTTTGCAGAATCACTATTGTGACAATCACAGGCAAAATCACTATGATGACATTCGCAGGTCATCCACTCACAGGAACATTACTACTATGTCAATCACAGGTGATCCACTCACAGGCAGATCACCACGGTGACATAATCACAGGTGATCTTCTCACAACCATATCACCACGGTGACGTAATCACGTGATCTATTCACAGGCAGATTACCACGGTGACATAATCACAGGTGATATACACACAGGCAGATCACCACGGTGACATAATCACAGGTGATCTTCTCACAGGCAGACCACCAAGGTGACATAATCACAGGTGATCCACTCACAAGCACATCACCACAGTGTCAATCACAGGTGATCCACTCACAGCAGATCACCATGGTGACATAATCACAGGTGATCTCCTAACAGGCAGATCGCCATGGTGACATAATCACAGGTGATCCACTCACAGGCAGATCACCACGGTGACATAATCACAGGTGATCTACTCACAGCCATATCACCACGGTGACATAATCACAGGTGATCTCATAGCAGGCAGAACGCCATGGTGACATAATCACATGTGATCTATTCACAGGCAGATCACCACAGTGACATAATCACAATTGATCCATTCACAGGCAGATTACCACAGTGACATAATCACAGGTGATCCACTCACAGGCAGATTACCACAGTGACATAATCACAGGTGATCTACTCACAGGCAGATCACCACGGTTAGATAATCACAGGTGATCTACACACAGGCAGATCAGTATAGTGACATAATCAAAGGTGATCTACTCACAGGTAGAGGCATCTTTCCAGTCCTGCTGTGCTTTAATGTCTCTGAACTGAATAATGTATTTGGAGATGGGACTCAGATTATCTGTCCCATGACTCCAGGTCACCCTCACGCTGCTGTTTGTCACCTCATCCACACGCACACCACCGGGAGGACCTGGAGGACCTAACAGAAATGAAAGAAAAACACACATAAGATGTTTTCAATAGAGATCTCAATAACGTCTGTGCTCAGAATTGCCAACTGATTCACCCAATGAATCCATACTGATTAACATAAACAGTACTTTATTCAGTAGTAACATGACACTCCCCTTACCCTGGACTAGGGATGCAGCGATTATAGATTTTGATGGTACGGTTATAGTCTGATAAATAATCACGGTTGTACGGTTATTACGGTTATTAAGGATTCATTTATTTTACAACATTAATGTATAAAATGACATGAATAAATTTTTGAACAATTGCTAAATTTTTCTGTATTTTCAGTTTGTGTATTTTCTCTACAATTCTTGGACAAATGATAATAATAATAACTTGGGTGGCTTTGACCTTTGAAACCTGTAGGCTATTCATTTTAATGATCTTTTGAATAAATGTAACTTTACATTTGGACTGAATAAAGTTATATTATTTTGGTATGTTTGAAGTATTGAAGTAAAATATATGAAGTAAAAATGATAAGAGCCTCTCAAAATGAATAATTACACAGGGTCATCCTGAACCAGGTACTGCAAGTCATTTTGACAGGTGAAGCTTAATATTACACAAAAGTCAAATATAAATATTTGGGGTGGCAAGATTAACGTGTTAACTAATGCTATTCATTAATTAATCATTAACGCGTTAAAACAATTCAACGTAATGAAATGCAGTCAGACCACCAGGAGCCCCGCCCGGGTTTGATCCGCGAGCAGGAGGTTTTTAATGCTGTACAGAGTAGACCGATTGGAGTGTGGCTCTTTCACGTACAGATGCAGGTAGGCGCGCACACATCCACGCACACACAAACCAGATGCACGAACAACCAAGAGACGCGTCACGCGCACATATTCTTTTGAACGCGGAGCTTTGTCATACAATGCACAATCCAGATGCACGAAAAACCAAGAGACGCCGTCACGTGCACATATTCTTTTGAACGCGGAGCTTTGTCATACAATGCACAATCCAGATGCACGAACAACCAAGAGATGCGTCACGCGCACATATTCTTTTGAACGCGGAGCTTTGTCATACAATGCACAATCCAGATGCACGAACAACCAAGAGACGCCGTCACGCGCACATATTCTTTTGAACGCGGAGCTTTGTCATACAATGCATCATGACGCATGCGCCTCTTGGTGATTCGTGGATCTGGTTTGTGCGTGCGTGAAACATAAACACGCGGTGTAGCGAAGGCTTTACGGTTACTTAACCGTGACATTTTAAAGCGCGGTTAATAGTGAAACCGGTTAATCGCTGCATCCCTACCCTGGACTGGAAGTCAGTGGCACATATTATCTCTTGCGCATTTACACTTATTTATTTATTCATTAAACAGATACTTTTATCCAAAGTGACTTACAAATGAGATATTTGTCATATTTAATATGTCTTTCTTGTAAAGCTGTTTTGAAGCAATGAAACACTGTTGAAAGTACAAATAAATGTGACTTGACTTGAGAGATGTTACAGAGAGAGAGAGTCATGTTTGTCATTGGTGTTTTACCTCGGACCACCAGCTCTGCAGAAGTGCTGATGTTGTCTACAGGTGTTTGAGCTGTACAGGTGTAACGTCCAGCGTGTCTCAGCTGTGTCTTACTGATCAACAGTTCAGATCTCGACCTCCCTGCGTCACCGATCTGATTCAAATTCACATCATTATTACATTATTTATACATAATACTGAAACTGTTAAAAGTTTACTGCTCACACCATTGGTTGAATATCATTACAGAGCCTCAGTACTGTTCATCAAGAATCATTTTAATATTATTCTGCATTAGATAAGAAGAATATAGATTACTGCACCATTCTGTGATGATAATGATCTCTGTCCTGGTCAAAGTCGATCACGTGATCATTAAGAGACCAAATAAAGGCGATGTCAAGGGTCTTGTCATGTGACGCATTGCACTCCATTCTGGCGCTCTCTCCCACGCTGACATCCACATAAGATGGAGCAAGAGTGATTTTAGTGGCGTCTGACCGACAGTGAGAGAGAGATAGAGAGAGAGAGAGAGATTACTTTATCAGTCCATCCACATCAATCTGATCTAAGCTTTAAAAGTGAATCTCAGGATGCTTCTGAACATAGTAAACGGATGCTGACAGGCTGAAAAACCGTCTCCTGCTCTGAGATCAGTTTTTAATCTGGTACCTGTGACGGACAGAGATCCCGAGCTGTTGCCTTGACCTCTGTTGTTCACTGCGAAACACGTATATCTGCCCTCATCTGATTTACTGATGTTTACAATCTCTAAACTTCCATCCTGCCAAATGAAAATCCTGCAATTATAAAAGACTTTTATTTTGTAACAGGAAGTAAACTGATGAAACTGATGGACAGATGAGCAGCTGATGTGACCTCTGACCTGCTGGAGTTGTGTAGGAGTTCGGTTTCTTTACTCCAGGAGATCTTCGGCCGCGGTGCCGCTCTCGGTTTACACTCGATCACCACGCGACCGTCTTTAGCCGCTAAGATTTTAATCTTCACAGGGTTCTGCTCGAACGATGGACCGCCAGCTGCGAACAGATCAGAAGATGTCAATCTAGATCAATTAGATCAAGATCTGACACACTTTTATATTAAATGACCAATCAGAGCTGAGCTCACCGAAGACCTTGAGTTCAGCGTTGGCGTAGATCGTGCCGTGACGGTTTTCTGCGATACACTGATACATCCCTGAATCATCAAACTTCAGATCGATAAAACGTAACTCATGATTCCTGAGTAACTGATGGGAACAATGAGACACAATAATAATCCATAAAAATCATCAACTATACATTCATACTGTATTATTACAGTCGGTCAATCAGAAAGAATTTATTGAACTGAAAAATAAAAGCAAATATTATCAATAACAACAAAACATCTAATAAACTGTATGTCTAATGGTGCGTTCACACCAGACCCGAATGAAGCATTAAACGTGATTTTTTTTAAATAAATAAATAAATATTTTAATATAATATATAATGTTTCTGTAGTTTATGTACTGGATCAGAAGCAGCTGGTGTTATATAACTGAAATGAGTCCAGATCACAACTCAATATCCACTCACATTTATTGACCTGATCTCAGAGTTTAGTGTTGAGTAAGGCAGAATTATTTATTACTCCTGAGGAAAAACTCAAAACCTAATTTCCCACAGGAAGACTGAACGCTCCATTTGTCTCTGGACCGGTTCAGAAATGACTAACAGAAGCTGTATGGTTTTGATATAAACGTGATGGTCGTACCTTCTGTCCGTTCTTCAGAAAGTGCACGTGAGGTTTGGGCTTGCCATTGGCCACACATGACATGATGTAGTTCCCTCCAATATCTCGCTCTGAGCTTTCAATCTTCTCAACCCACTCAGGAGCCCCTGAAAAACACCATAATCAAGTTAACTAGTTACTCTAACTAGTACAGCTGCTCAAACATAAACATATATGTGAGTGAGTGTGTGCTGACACTGAGAACACTCTCTCAGATATTTCTGATATAAAACAGACACACTTAAACTCCTGAAGCTAAAAGCTAAAGTGCCCTTCGACTCACCCTCAACAAACAGATGTGTTCTGTGCCAATCTTTGCCTTTAGAGTTCTCTGCTTCACATTCATACAAGCCCTCGTCTTCATACTGAAGGTCATAGAGATGAAGAAGACTACCGGCCATACTGACGTCATGACGGCGAGGAGGAAGATCACCGTCCACCTTCTTCCAGTGGATCTGAGGGATGGGACTGAACGCACAAACACACTTATACTGAGTTCAGGGTTTAGTTTGAATATTTTAACATCACGTCTGTGGTGTGTATCTACTGTAGGTATGCATAAGAGCAATAACAGACAGAAATCATCGATTGCTTCAGTGGCTTGAGCTGAAATAACCACAGAATCCATTACCAAAACTTTCTGAACTTACTTTCCCAACGCAAAACACTCCAGTGTGATGTTCTGGCCCATAAGTGCATATGTGTCTGGAGATTTCACTTTAATATCAGCTGGATATTTCCTCAGCGAACCTGACAGAGAGCAAACATGACATGAAAAGATCTCTCTATCTTCTACCTGATGATGTTGCAGCTCAACACAGATGTTAACTCATTGTTTTCACTCATGAGTATGAGTCTGATCTAGATAAGCCTCACATCAGCAGAAATCTTAATGCCTGAGCATCACTATCTGATCTCTGAGAACGACACACTGATGGACGTGTGGTCATGTGATCACGTCATCATGTGACTCACGTTCAGGCATGGGCACCAGAGGGATGAATTTGCTGAAAACGCTCTTCGCGATGGACGGGCTGGACACAAAGCAGGAGTAATTCCCACTGTCTGCCGATCGCACTGTGGAGATGTAGAGATTCCCGGTGCTCTGAGACACAAAGCGGCGTTTATCCAGAGGAATGAAGTCTGGAAACTCATTCAGCATCCAGCGGAACGACAGATCTTCTGTAGTGAACAAAGACTTCACTTTAATCACTTCATTACTACAATCCATATTGTTTTAGTCATATTCACAATCTGACAGCACTTCTGGTAAGGTCAAGAGCAGGTGTTTAAGGTCACCTGGGAAGTGTGGGGGCGGATCACACAGTAGCACCGCCCCTTGTCCCTCCTTCACAAAGACCGCCTCTCGTTCATCTGTGGAAAACATGTCCAAGTCTAGAAAGAAACAGAGAAATGAAACATTTCTTTATAAACATGGTTACCATTTCTTTTTATAGCCACACTGCACATATAAACCGACTCACATCCAAACTGGATAAAAGCCGTGCGACTGACCACCGTCCCAAACTCATTGGTTGCCACACATGAATAATTCCCAGTATCTCTGCTCCTATCTGGGAATCTGATGATGAGATCTCCTCCATTCAGAATGTAATGATCATCCAATCCCTCCATAATATCAACATCTGTGTTGTTTAATCTCCATCTGTAAACACAACAAACTAATAATTGACTTCCACTGTGTTTTAGATGATAATTAATTATTTGGATGTCATTAGCTGCTTTTAATTCATGCCTAAATCCCAGCTCTTGGAGTCAATGGCTCAATAAGTCCTGGATTTGGGTTTTGTGATTGTTTTTAAAATAATGCTCACTAGTGAGGGATTATAAAGAAGTGCTCACTAGTGAGGGATTATGAAGAAGTGCTCACTAGTGAGGGATTATGAAGAAGTGCTCACTAGTGAGGGCTCTCTATGGGTTACCTGTATGACGCAGGTGGGTGAGCTCGCGCTCGGCACGTCAGGATAATTTTGTCCTCTGGAGATTCTTCAGGGTAAATGGTGTCGATGGGCTGCTCTTCAAACACAGGTCCATAACCGGACGAATCATCTGAGACACGAGTGAGACCACAGTAAGAGACGTCTCGTATCTCACAATCACACAACCCTAATGACTTAAGAGTCGACATTAAACACAATCAATTTAACTTCAGACATGCACAGAGATGAACGTTTCTAATGGAAGATTATGAAGATAAATGTTTGTCTATAATGTGCACTGATGAATCATTCAAAGACAACTAATATTTAATGTTAACTGTTAAAACATGATGGTCAATCTGTTCAGGTCATTTCCAGTTAGAGATGTGACACACATCAGCATATAAGCACCACATAGGGTTCTGTAGGAATTACAGCTTCCATTAGTGACATGATGGGATATCAGAAACCATCCCAGCACTATATACACAATGATGAATAACTCATGAACATCTCCTCTTCAGACACTTTCATTCATGAAGACTATGGGCCAGATTTACTAAACGGGGCAAATAAGCCCAAAGGCGCAATTCCCAAAAAAAGCGTCAATGGGAGTTTTAATATCTGAGGGTTATTTACTAAAAAGGCACAAAATAAATAACACAGGCACAACAGCTGTTTACATAATGACCGACATAATCTACTAAGATCAGAGCAAAAATAGTTCAGGGTCACAAATAAACAAAGATGATGAGTTAACACGTGATTCGCTTGAGTTCAGCAACACAGACATTTTATTTATTTATGCGTTTGGCCAAAACTTTTATCCAAAGTTATAAGCTATAGATTTTAATCATTATTTGTGTTCCCTGTGTTTGAAACCATAACATTTTGAGTTGCAAACAAAATGCTTACAAAACAGTTTCTGTATAAACATCTGTGGCGTCAGTCGAAGAAAGAGCTCCGCAAAGGTGCAAAAATGCCTGGCAAGGAAAACACTGGTATGGTGTTCCTGATTCTCAGTATATGAATGTTTTTCATGGCTAAATAAGGTTTTTGGAACTTTAAACAAAGCACAGATGAGAACAGGTTTGCTTGACAGCGCATGCACAAAGGTAAAGATAATCTTGCTTTTAGCGATGCCGCTGGTAGTGAGGATTCTTTCAGACCAATCAGTGATCTTCAGTGTTTTCACCTCAGGTTTTAGCAACAGCTCACTTGAAACCTCAACCGAGGTTGTACTAAAAAAATTATTGGGTACTACGTTACTGCCCCCAGTGGAAAGTCCCCAAAAGTGGGCTGACCCGACCCATGGGGTAGTATGTAATGGAAAAGTGCCAAAAGTCTTTCCTCCTGGTTTCTCATTTAAATTTATTTAAAATATATGAGTTGTCAAAGCTAAAGAAGCACCAAATCATTTCTATTTCATGATGAAGATTCAGATGAATATTGTGTAAGTTAACTCATCTGAGTCTGTCTGAATCAAATATAACTAAACCATCATAACATCATCTCATCATTATACTGTACAGTGTTAGGAGTTATGAGTTTAGTTGAAACCTTCTTCAGTACTGAAGAGACACTACAGTGATGTATCCGTAAGAATAGATGAGTTCTCTAGGTTAAGTAAATTGGATGTAGTGGCGACATCAAAGCCCCTTCAGGAAACACTAAATACATTTGTCTGCCAGAGACCACGCAGCGGGATCTCAAGGCTTTGATGGTAAACGGGTGGGGGATCCAAAGCTGAAAATGGAGCCCGCATAGACGTGAGACGAGAGCGAATCACTAGGGAAACGTGATGCTATCCCTTTAATCTTCTGATCCCCAAAAACGCCCTCCTTCCATCCCTCACTAAACACACAGACCTACACCAAACAGAGCTGAACTAAAACCTCTTAACAACTCAATTTAATGTTAGTCAGATATTACCAACACAACATAATCTTAAAAAATATCCATTAAATATCTGTGTCTGAAAGAGTTTCTTGCTGTAGTAAAACTCAGTATTAATCTGAATCTAATGGTGGATAGGAACATTCTGACAGTGATCAAAAAGGAATGTTACAGTAACTAACCATCTCTAATCTTAACAAAAACAAACAAACTAAATGTAGACATCAAAACTCACCACCAAACGCTCCTGGAGATTCACACCGAACGATCCAGACTGAAAGAAAAAATCATCAGCACAGTTCTTCATCACCAGTAGAGACTTTCAACTGGTTTAACTGGTTTAATGTTTCAGTAGTGGGACTGTGAGTTATGAGGATGAAGATCTTCACATCACTGATGTGTTCATCAAAACTGAAGATCAGGTGTAAATCTTTGACTAATATTTTGATGAACCAACCCATTCTCATAAAGTGTGTATAAATAGCACGCAGTGTGAAAAGTCGTGAAATACATACAGCTAAATCCAATTTTGTGTGGATATGATACGCCAGTCCTTCCCGTTCACTTAGTAAACTCTTTTATGTACTGGTTTCTCAATTTATTAATGTTGTATAAACCATGGTCGCTTGGAGTTGGTGTTAGAATTGGGGTTTGGGTTAGGATATCATTTTAGGTAACAAAAAGTTGTTTTAACCCCAAACCCAAACTACAATGGTAAAAAACATGAGAAACCAATAAGTAAGACAACAGAAAACGATCAAAAATTTACTTGTATTCCTATCTTCCTACACACAACACAAACACAACGCACACACACACAATAGCTAAAAATATTTCAAACTAACTTCTATTTACACAATCACATCTATTTATATCTTTATTTCTTGTTTGATCATTCAAAACTCTTGTGTTCTTTCCTTTAAGACATTCAGACATGTTTAAGTGTGACTTGAGTAGACAGACAGACAGACAGAGATAGACACAGACAGACAGACAGACAGACAGAGATAGACACAGACAGACAGACAGACAGAGATAGACACAGACAGACAGACAGACAGACAGGTGTATATACTCACAGTTGTATGTGAGAGTGAGTGAGACGGTGATCAGGAGGTAAGAGATTTGTCTCATGGCTCTGAGCTGGAGGATCTACAGCAGATCTTCATTTATGAGATGTTTGATTCCCTGAACAACACAAACACACACACAAACACACAAACACCCCCACACAAACACACACATCATGAAGAGAAAACACATGTAATGTGTGTTTAACAGCACAGATCAAAGATTGCACACATCTGTATAAACATTTCAGTTCAAGGTCTACCAGATTCATTTCAATCTTCAGGTCATGTGTGTGTGTGTGTGTGTGTGTGTGTGTGTGTGTGTGTGTGTGTGTGTGTGTGTGTGTGTGAGCAAAGCACAGATGAGTATAGAGAGATGTGATATAAAGCTATTAAACACACAGTCACTCTCATCATCATCTTCATCATATAAACTGTTTTAATGTATCTGGACGTCACAGATGTCTCTGACAGGACTTCTGTTATCTCATTATGGGCACAAATAGTCGCCTGTGGCTCAAACTCACAGTGACATCATCATGATGACAACAACACTTTATGTGTATATGACAGACGACAGATGCTTTGTACAGCAAAGACCCTCAACCCTTACAAAACAACACAACACAACACACAAACCTCACTGATTAAACAGCACTGATATAATAACTCAACGATTAAAAGTGGTTTGTACATAAATATTAACTTTAATCTGTCAGTACTCTAAGTTTATATAAACATGTAGATAAATATATTATTAAGTTACATCATGTGTGCTTCTTGAGTAATGTGTGTTCACTGTGAGCCCAGACTAATGATCTGATGCAATGAGAAGAACAAACACAAATTATTCATCAGACGCCAAACTGATTCACTTATAAATATTTAATCATCAGAAAGAGTTTTAACTTGATTTCATACACAGACAGATCAACTATTCTGTGTGTTTGTCCTGCTGTTGTTTAAAGATTTTATCATTTATTAGCACCGCAGAGCATTAGTGTGATTATAAAAACACAGCTCCTGGATGTTATTTTTTACAAATATTAATTTATTCTGCAGCTTCTGTCTGCTACAAACACACACACACATGCGCACATTCTGGTTTCCATGTTTTTTGGGGACATTCCATAGACGTAATGCATTTTATTCTGTACAAACTGTATATTCTATTCCCCTTACCTGCCCCATTCCCTAACCCCAACCATCACAGGAAACTGTCTGATACCTTAGATTTTCAAGAAACATCATTCTGTTTGATTTATTAGCTTGTTTCCTCATGGGGACATCAAAATGTCCCCACAAGGTCACAAAAATACTGGTATTCCTATCTTTGTGGGGACAATTGGTCCCCCCAACGTGATAATTACCCGGCCGCACACACACACACACACACACACACACACAACATTTATAACAAGGTTAGATGAATATTTTCTCTGTCTTTTCTTCTGTATTTGGAGTAATGACATCGTCAACACACATGACAGGTGAGCCATGTTATCATCACATCAGATCTGCTGATAATAGGATACTGCACTAAATGGTTCCCTTAATAGGCAACATACTACAATGACACGCCATGACCTTCAGAAAATATTTTCTTTATAAATAACTATTACATTTTTATTACTATTAAAACACGATACATGGGGTAAAAAGAAGATTAAGAAGTTTACAGAAGTGAAAAGAGTAAAAACCCTTGACTGACCTTCTGCTGAAGTGCATGTTGACTCAGCAGGTTAGTGCTGAATAACTAACCAATTACAGCTATATAGATAATAACAACAAGCATCACGGGTCTATAGGAAACAACACATGAATGAGAAATGCTTACATTACATTTACTTGATTCATGTGTGAGAAATTATTCCTCATATAACAGAAGCACAAATAAATCACAACTGACCTCCATTCATTTATTTATTCATTCAGACGATGAATTGAATTGTATAGTAACCCACACTTGGAGTGTGACCTCTGTATTTACCCATCCAATAAGTAGTGAACACACACACGCGCGCGCAAACACACACATAAACACACACATAAACACACACATAAACACACACAAACAAACACACAGAGCAATGGGTGACGTCAGGTGCCTTGCAATCTGCCCGGCTATGAGATTTGAATTGTCGAATGTGTCCATGAGAGTCATGGTTGAGTTAAACTGTACTGACTGTCACTCTTATTTCATTTACACTGACAGACGACATATAAACAACCACTAGTTGTGTTTATAATATACTCTTTATTAACATTATTATTCATCTATAGTTTAAATAAAAGCTCTTAGAAGTCAAAGTGTTTAGTATCATCACACAGAAGAGCTTTACTTCTGTAACCTTTCAGTCAAAGTCACAATGACACTAAAGACATTAAACCATCAAACAGATCATTAAGAAGATTAAACTGCTGAAACCCTTCAGACTGATGATGATGATGAAGATTCTGTCCTCTGAACTGTAAAGATAAGTCCCTGAATGATAATATGCTATCTATATGTCAGTGTTGTTTTATTTTCATCATATTCCTATAGTGAAGTCTTTATAAAGTATGATAATGATGATAATGATTACCATATGTAAAGAATAATGATGATCTGTGAATTACCAACTGTCCTAAATCTACAGTCTCCAAATGAATGAGCGCTGTGGACTGGAGCGATATCTGAGTCATGGAGAGATCAGATTAATTCCCAGGACGGTATGACAGACACGCTAATGCAGGCTATCTATTGAAGAAGCAATCCTGCTGGGAACGCCGGGATAGACGCGTATCAGAGGATTAAAATCTCCCAAACTCAATGGCCGTCTTCTGTCCGCCTCCAGCACTCACATTAATGAGATCAACATCATCACTCATCCACAGATCACGTCAGAGGACATTACTCTTTTTCACTTAAAAACATCTCATCTCAATGACAGATGAAACCGTATGAACATTTCACATCACAGTTAGAGTGAACAAAATCATTACGGTTATCAATATTATCATGGCTTTGTAAACAATTTCTTGAAATGTAAAAAAAAAGTACAGATGCAGATCACATTTATTAAAAATTGATTTACATGTAAGTGCACTTTTGTTTGCATAAAACATCAAATAAATAACATTAATCATGACACACTGGAGTTGTGAGATAAATGATGATCTACTTCAGATAAAACACAAGTGAATAAATCAGATTTTCATACACAGAACAAATCATCAAGTCATCTGTCTGTGTATGTTGTGAGAAATCAGATGAACTTTATGACCCAGGAGTAAAACTGCACAACACCTGAGCTCACAGAAGAAACAAACAGAGCTTTAAACTTAACATTTAATGGAAAATTAAGAGAAAAGATGGATCTAAAGAAATATGAAGTAAACATATGTCAGTACGACTAGATTTCACTAAATGTGAAGATTTTTAGGGTTTAAATTAGTCAGTGAATCACTGTCATCACAAACACATGAGAAGAGACAAGAATAAATGTGTTTGTCTCATGTTATTACTTAAAGGTGCAGTGTGTAATTTTTAGATGGATCTTTTGACAGAAATGCAAAATAATATACAAAACTATATTATCAGGGGTGTATAAAGACCTTTCATAACGAACCGTTATGTGTTTATTACCTTAGAAGGAGACCTTTTTATCTACATACACCGAGGGTCCCCTTACAGGGAAGTCGCCATTTTGTGCTGACATTTTTCTACAGAAGCCTTTAAAGGACAATTTTTTTTACTAAGTTGTCTCCGACGATGACATGTTTGTCCAGTGGCAGATACCATAGCTTCTCTATGTCTTTTTTAAAAGCGAGGGGTGAGCCTTGGACTAAGCCGTTGGTTGCAATTCGCAACCTCACCCCTAGATGCCGCTAAAATTCACACACTGCACCTTTAAATTGGTTGATGCAGGGATTTGAGAGCCGTGACACTGGCAGTAATTAAAAAATCATGCAGTTATACTAACTGTTAATAAAACACAACACCTTATGCCAAACCAAGCAATAAAGAAATGAACTTTTGATTAAAGATGATTCAAATATTTTAATTCTCAAAGTATGTGTCAATTTTCAGATGTCTCATATCTAAGTTTAAAGCTAAGCTGATTTCTGCTTCACTAACCTCATCTTTAAGACAAATTAAACCAAACAAAAATCTCTGTGTTACACAAACACACACCACATGTTGTGCTCTATTTCTTTCTTTAATGGAGTGGTTAGTTTGAGTCTTTTATGTTGTCATATTTAGATTCAGGTCACAGATCTCCAGTCGCTGTGCAGTCTTCTACACACAAACAATGACTTGAATTCACAGCTGTCATGTCTGAATAAAGACAAGCAGTGTTTTACAATCATTTCAGAAGTGTTAAGAGCTGTTATATACATCACGAGTCTCTGTCCTTTATAAGATCATTCATCAGGACAATAACTTTATATCCTAATATTGACGTTATCTGACGTTTTTCCATCTACCCGTATCTGTATTTGTAATTTCAACACTTCAACACATGAGGCCATAAATGTAGTGTAGATTATCTGTTTAATTATACTTTTTAATTATACTAAAAACAGTGCTATCTGATAATAACAGTTCTAATGTTTGTTCACTTCATCAGTGATCTACAGACTTTTTTTTTACAGTATTTACAGATGAAACATCTGTGGGACAGTCAAGATTTACAGATTCATTATTTATTCACTTGTGCACTTTTCTAATCTGAAATAATGAAGATGAAAAACATGTAAAACAGTATAATCTTCTAGAATCACACTTCTGACTTCATATGAAACTTTACTCTGATCCTCAGAAAACAGTACGATACTGTATAAGAGCGCTGTGTGAATCATATACAGTACATTATTGTGTACAGACTAAACAAAAAACTACATTTTAATCCTGCTGGAGCCCTAAAATACCAGCGTGATAACATTATGAAATGGTTGCTAGGGTGTTGTGTGTAGTTGCTATGGCATCCCTACTGTAAGTTCATACACAAATCTGTCTGATATGATCTATAGATGACTCAGTTTGTTATTTTATGATCAGACAAACACATTTATATCTGACAGTGATTCGCAGATGCAGCAAACTCATGCCAACACATCTGTCACCAGCACGTATCCCACAATGCACTGCTTGTGTCTTCATCTTAGTGCTGATTGTAAAGTGTGTATTGAGTGTCTGTCCCGTCGCCCTCTTCAGCAAACCCTTACAGACAAATCACAGATATATACTGTCTGTCTGAAACTAAACCCTTTAACAATGAGGCGTTTCTCATCGGCTGGTAACTGTCACGACTTTCTCAAACACAAACAGAGGATTGGACTGTCATGTGGTACTGTAAGGTCTTAAATCCACTAACAGATTAAATATTTGTTGAATAGTGTACTCATAAAAACTATTTATGTGCAGATCTTAAATGCTGACATTAATATAGATGAAATGAATCCGTATGTTCATCCATCTGTCATCTGATCCTCACCGGATGAAGGTTTCATTGGGGTGGACCAGAACCTCTCAGAGGTGTAACAGCATGGAAAAAACATAAACACTAAAGTCTGTGAAATAATGTGATTTCAGCTCAACATAAGAGAAAATCTATATGAGAACAGACTGCAGAAAAACAGGCGGCCATTAGTCAGTGATGTGTTTGTGTGGACTTTATGCTATGATGTGACACTGAGATGCATTCTGGGTAATTAACTGCTTTACTGATAACTTTGTCTAGCACGTTACGAAAAATCTTAAGTAAGACCTTAACTACAGGTAGAGTTTAAGCGACTTTCTTAAGAAATACTTTCTAGCATATGTCGTTACCTGGTGCTGTCCATGGCGATGGTGCTGAATTGGTTGAAATCGATCGCTTGACAATCAATTGTTCACTCTACGAAGGAGGTACTTCACTTCTTTTTTAAAGAAGCTTTTGAGAAATAGTTAATATAAAATTTATTTGGACTTTCGTGTAAAAATATTTCAAATTGCAAACAACTAAACCATCCTTGGATATTTTATTTTATATCAAACCCGTGCAAAACCTGCAACTTCATGTCCAAACGTATCATGCATAACCTGCTCCAAATCATCCGCAGTATGCCTTCACTTGTCATTGAAAGGATCGTTTATGTCAGGGGTTCACAATAAGTGCATCATGCAGGGAAATAAGGTGGGTCGTGCATGTCACCTGGTTTCTCTTACATTGGCTACTAGGTAATGTGTTTACTCATCATCTTTATTATGTCATTTTAAAGGTTATTGCTCACTTCAGTCTATTTTATTATCAAAAAATATCAAATTACTTCATTATCAAGTCTCAAAATAATATAGGGACAGTGATTTCTTCAAAAGAAAATCTCATCTTGTTCTCATAAACCAATCTTGTCTCTCGTCTCGTGGACTAAGTGTCTCGTCACACCCCTACTATTATGTACACAAGCTTTTAGCACAGTGATGGTCCGTGGTGAGGAATAAAGTATAGCTCCAGACCAATCTTACCAACTTATGACTTACAGAAAGTATACGTAACTAAGAAGGTTTCGGGAAACACGTATTAATGATAAGGTAAAACTTCAGAATGACGTAGAGCTAAGAAGGTTTCGGGAAAATGAGGCCCAGATCTTTCTGTTTAACATCATTCAATAAACAACAGCTACAGGTTTAGTTAAATAACACAAGATTCTCACACAGAAAGAGAAAATAAACATCCAGGTCCCTGTGTTTATGCTCTTTTAAATGAAGACACACAAAAGTAATCATAGATAATAAGATCAGTAAAACTTTTTTTATAATAATCTCATGGAAATGCAGTCAGGTTAATGGATGAAGCGGAAGATCTTTAACTGATGGGAACTGAATTCTTCCTCCAGCGATCCGGTGACCTTGCCGATATCTCAGACATTTAGACTTTAAAGTTAATCAGGACTCTTGATAAGACCAATGAGAGCAGAAAATAACACAATCATTTAGAAACTGACCTCAGAACAGCATCTCCTCTCACAGACAAGCCAACAAAAAACATAGCAGACAAATAAAAGCCAACAGCTTCAGCTTTAAATCCTGCCAACACAAAGATCACACAACACAGACACCTGACCCACACAAAACACACAACTGATTTCTATACAGAATAAATAAAACTCACATCAGGAAATCTGTCAAATTACCTCAAAATAAAAAAGCAAAACATTTTATTAGACTCTTCTTCTTGGGATTAGATCAAATATATTTATAACAAACATCAACAAGGATCCATAATACAAGTAGGCTATATATTACTCAGTGACAGCATGTTAACAACAGACCGATGAGATGACTCTGAACAGAAACACGGATATCTCAATCATTGATCAGTATTGATTTTTAAATGCAGAGGAAGAAGTTTAGTGTCTCTTCTGTTAAGTGCAGAGTCACAATCATCAACATTCAGTCACATCTCCTGAAGAGACTTTACATAACCCATCTCATAAAACATACATCTGCAGTATTGCTCGTACTCTTTTAATACGGTAAAAAGACCACAGGAAAGAGAAGACCTCCAGCATCATGATCCTTCAGCACATTTCTCACAGATGAAATCTAATCATTCAGTTTAACTCAGAAACACTTCATCATATAACAGCAGAACTACTTTAAACTCCACAAGACTACAATCTTACTTCAGTGTCTACAAGACAACAAAATAAAACATAAAAAATTAGATTTCTGCAAAACCTTTGCTCTTGTTTAAATCTCAGTAAGTTTGTTGTGTCGTGTCATGTGTCATGTGTTATGTTGTTGTGTGTGTGTGTGTGTGTGTGTGTGTGTGTGTGTGTGTTTGGCTTTGGTTCTGTGTTCGGCAGTGATCATCAGTGATTCTGAACCGATCCAGAGACGAACAACAACCTGTTTCTTCACCCAACATGAATACTAATGTTCTTACATCAATGTCCTCTTCAAAAGCTGCTTGACCCGGCCAAAAACACAGAGACCTGCCCGGCCCGCTGAGAGAAACACACACACACACACACACACACACACACACACAAACAAACACACACACACACATGCACTACAATACACACCAATATACAATATACGCTTTTGATAATCCATTAAATTCGTTTACAAATGAAAGATACTTCATCTCATTTACTGGCATCTCACCTGAACAAAAATGTCTGTGTGTGTGTGCGTGTGTTTAGTGTGTGTGTTTAGTTTGTGTGTGCGTGTGTGTGTGTGTGTGTGTGTGTGTGTGTGTGTGTGTGTGTGTGTGTGTGTGTGTGTGTGTGTTTAGTGTGTGTGTGCGTGTGTGTGTGTGTGTGTGTGTGTGTTTGTAGATGTATTAGCACAATGTTTCCTGTTCTTTCATCAGTAATGGAATTGTGTACTTGAATGCATTTGCACTCAGCGCTGGAGCCAATGGTGTGGTGGAGCATCGATCTGAAAACTATTTAGCCACCGAGGCCAAATAACGGCCCTAAATCTCCAATGAGGTCTTGGTAAGAGCACAACACTGTTTATGCTTCACTTCATACTCTGAGACCTTCAGATATCACTCTTGACTTATTACCATCTTTACCACACTTATACCTTACTGTGTTTCATTATTCTGATCCAGACACGACATCAATCAAATGATGATCTAATATCCGTTGGGCCGACTACCAAAACTCACTTGTAGCCAATCAGCAGTAAGGGGCGTGTCTACTAAACAACATCGTTGCCTGGGTTGCGTATGTGTGGGCGGGTCTTTCAACAGAAGGTCCAGATTCAATTGGGGTAGGGGTGTGTTTGTTTAGGTGATTTCAAATATCAACATTGGCTTTTAGAGATCATGCACCCCACCTTTAACATTACATGACATTAGTTCAATACAAATACTGTTCATGTTCGTTCATTGTGCAGTAGGTCAAAAGAACATTTCTGATTTTAAAATATATTAGTAAATGTTAAAATAACTCAAATGAGTAAATGCTGTAGTATTGTTCATTGTTAGATCTGTATCATATTTATTTTAGAGACTATAAGGGGGTGGGGGGTGTACACCAAGGCATTTTTGCCGGCGACCGTCATATGTCTTCAATTGTTTTCACTTCTCAATTGGCTGCCAATCACAGCGCTGGAGGGGCGGGACAAATATCACAACAACCAACCAGCACAACGTAAGACGACTTAGAAGAGAAGTATCATAGCAACCTGAAGCACCCAGCTGAAAAACGTTTTTAACCGCTTTGGTGTAAACGGCCCCTAACTGTACAGCACTCAATCAATTAAACATGCAATCTTTTAAAAATCACATGACAACAAATATAATGTACTACAGTTAGGGTGCTTTCACACCTGTAGTTCAGTTCATTTGCTACGGACCAAAAGGAAAAATTATTACATTGTGGTTTTTTAAAAGTTTTGGTTCCTTCACACATCACACTGATCGCTCTGGTCCGTATTATTTGAAACAAATCAAAATGTAGTCATGTGATAACATCCACATCACTCACTGGCCACATGTCTTTGAACGTATTTCCTAAACTGCTTCTCGATTGGAACCCAGGAAGTGAACAAAAAGAAGGAAAATACAGCAGACACCATGGACAGATGACTCCGCGCTGTAATGTAAATGTCAGTGGTTGTTATAGTTTGTATACAGCACTCTAAAAAAACTGTTTATTTCCAGAATGAAGCGCGGATGCGGCTTGAAAACAATGTTTTAATGCACTACAAATGGCGAAGCCACCAAATTTCTGAGGCTCTGCCCGCACCTCCATGCAACTCCAGATATGTCCGCGATCTGTCATCAGGCTCGGACTGGTAATCTGTACAACCGGGCAAATGCCCGGTGGGCCGCTCGACATGTGGGCCGGTGGCCTCCGAGATTAATTTTTTTTACATGCCAAAATGTTTAAGTTATTTATTTTCGGCCCGTCATGTATAAATGCAGTTGCATTTGGCTTTGGGGGCGGGTGATTGGAAAATATTTTCGGCTTCTTCATGACAGGTTCAGTGTGTGTTACGATTGCGCACCCATGCCCCACCCCTCAAATGGATTTGTCCAAGCAGCCGCTAGGTTTATGGGGAAATATACAGTGATGATAGCGCATCATTTAGCCTTGCACTTAAGAATAATAATTATGGACAACAGAGGCTCCAAAAAGAAGAAAGGGGGAGCGGAGAAGATCCGCGAGAAAAAGTCGCCCAGGTATATTAACAACCGCCCAAATATATCTGGCATAACTTTTTTTGTTCTTCCGTGATAATGACACTATTTGATAATGACATTTGAGTGCGAGCACATGTCTCTTCCAACGAGTTCGGTATGTGTTGGCGTGCTCTCTGTTTCTCTATGAATTGGGTGTGAGCCGAGGCAAGCTCAGTGTCACGTTGTGTCCATGTTTCTGAACTTGAGCAGAGTTGTGTGCATTAGAGGTCTTCACAGAGGACCCGTACAGTTCCGGGTCTATGTTTTAAAGGGGTAGTTGGGTCTGGGTTGGTCCCAGTTTAATTATGCTACTTCGGGTCCTGGGTCTGATCGACCAGTCGGCGCTAATGCGTTAAAGCTCTGGTTTCTATGGCTATAACAACTGGCTCTTGTTTTGAAAGTCACAATGCACTTTCTTTCTTATATTTTTATAAATATTGTTAATTAACCATCTTTGCTTTCTGAGCAAACATTTTAGATATAAGAGATGGTAATCTTTTAATCTGCAAGAGAGAAATAGAAAGAGAGGCACTTTTACTGCTTCTGCTCCATCTAATATAAAGTGAAGAAAGCTTCATAAACCATTATAACACCGGTCACATTTATAATCTATAGACCTATTTATAATCTATAGACCTGCAATGTCTATCAGTAATATACTTTACATATTATTGTATTCAATAAAGTTTGATAAAAGGGGTCATCTACACAAGTATTGCTTCATATAACAGTGCAAAAATAGTAAAGTGTTTTTGTGGTGCTTCGACAAACAGTGTCAGCTTTGTTCATGGCAAAGAGAGTTTGAGGTGGTTGAATTTTAAATATACTGTGAAATTAATATTAATGTTCAATAAATCAAAGCATTGGGTTAGAGGGGCGATTTTGGTATGGGTGGTGTTGTGTGTGGAGTGGGGGGGGGGGGGGGGGTCGTCGGTCCACTCTTTTATTTTAGGTACACTTGGGTACATTAAAACAGAACCCAACCCATCTCTAATTTTCAAATGCATACAATTATGTTAAATACAATACAATTTTGATGCAAGATAAAAAATGTATGCTGAAAAAAGCACTCCTTGATCAAACAGGATCAGGTTATTTCATAAAAAAATTATTTGTGGCCTTTGACAATCTATTTTAATTCAATCATGTTTAAAAAAATAAGATTAATTGAAAAATCTATTTTTTGCCCCACAAAATCAACATTTTTCAACCAATCAGAATAAAGCATTCAACAGACCCGTGGTATAACTATACTGTTACAGTACACCCTCATCTCTCCTAAAGTACACTTCTATCTGATAATGAATTGAAAGTGATAGATCAGACTGTATTCAGTGTTACTGTACATCACATACACAGAGGTGTAAGACAGATCAAATCTTTTATAATTGACTTCTAAATGAGTCTCACACGTCTCCCTTCAGGCTTTCATTATATTACACCCAGAGACTATAAATATCACTGAGAAATTAACCTAGAAATCATCTGATCTGTGTCAGTACTGCAGTCTCATTCAACCTCATCTAAACTTATCATCTTCTCTGTGTGTGTGTGTGTGTGTGTGTGTGTGTGTGTGTGTGTGTGTGTGTGTGTGTGTGTGTGTGTGTGTGTGTGTGTGTGTGTGTTTGTCTCCTGCTGCTCCTGAAATGCCAGAGCTGTCAATCAAACACAAGCATCTGTATTATAATGTGATTTATTTTGTCCTGTGATTGTCCAGCAGCACGCTGAGAGTCTCAATGAGAGTTCACACAGTAAAACCTAAAATTACTGACGCTCATTACTCAACCAGTCCTTCACAGCAACACAAACTCAACCAATCATGTGAACCCATGTTGAATAAATCTGATTAATACAGTCTTTACTTTTACAAATCTGAGTCTTAGGGGGCGTGCACACCAAAGCTTTCATACCCACAGCTGGCGCATGTTTCCAATTGTTTCCAATGGAAGCGCAGCGTTTTTCAAAACCGCCAACAGCTGGCAGATTTTTACCGCACTGAATGCCGGCACTCTGCGTTTTTTTCTGTGCTTAGCGCTGAGCGCCGTGAGTTGAAAGAGCTTCAACTTTGGGTAAAAAGCTCTGCTTGTCAATGTCAGTCCTCACACGGCCTTCCAATCACAGTGGAGGAAGGGCGGCACAAATATCACAACAACCAACCGGCTCACAGCTCAAGTATACCAAAGCGCTCGTCTGAAGAAACAGCTGGGATTGGGTGTCCTCCCGGCATTTCAGACGCATTTAAAAGTTTTGGTGTGCACGCCCCTTTATTCTACATAAAAACACATTTCAGTTTTGTGAAGTTATTTGATTGAACTGTGTTTAAATAAAATGACAATCTAGACCTGAGGTTTAAATATCATGTTTCAGTCATAAAATCAATGATGCTTGTTTATCTGTAATCCTCGGGTAAATATCACTGCTCTCAGGTTATCTGCGACACTAAAACCTCATTCACACAGCACTTTCATCCCAAAACATTTCTGTAAAATTGTTAGAGAGGCTTCTGTGTGAACACAACACGTCCTGTAAATGTTATGGGATCGTTCCTGTAAAGAGGACCAACAGTAGTAACATTGCCTTAACATTCACAGAAAGCATTCTGTGTAAACAAGAGACAGAAACAATGCAGTAAGGGGCAATAAATGTTGGCAAATTGGACAGAAGCAGAGATCAGGGAGCTCATCACTAGATCTAGTTCTAAACTTAGATTCAGGAAGAGTCTCCGTTCCTGTCAATCATCATTAAGAGCATATGTGAAGAGTTTCGTTGCGTTTTTTTTTTTCAGAAATCTTGTTTTTTGGTTGTCCATTCCAATTAATATCAATTCAACTGCAGTTGGTTTGTTTTGATTTAAACCTTCATAACTTAAAAAAGACAGCTAAGTAGCACCATAAAACAAAATAATAACATGATAACATAATAATAAACATGTTTTGACAAAAATGTGAAAAACGGAGTTATCTCGTTTTGCAACAAAACTCTTCATATACAGTAAGTCTCCAGGCCTCCATCCACAGCTGCATCCCTCCTCCTCCCCATCTCCACATTCACTGGACTTTAAAATCATCATGTGTCTTTAAGGGATCTTTGCGGTAAGTGTGTGAATGCATGCACAGATTCCAGAAAATCATTGTCACCTTTTCGTTTGTAGTTGTTCTAACTATTAAAAGGAGATATTGGTTTTCGATCTCAAGGACCTGGATGGAGTATATCCCAATAACATCTCATAAAGGTATGGTGGTGCCAAGTTGTGTCGTGCTTTAAAAACCAGCATCATAATCTTGCCATTTATACTGGACTGGACTGGCAGCCAATTTAATGATCTCAATAAAGGTTTAACGTGATCAAATGCATTTTGTATGTTTTACACACGTGCCAACACTTTATCAATTCCAACGTAAAGCGAATTACAATAGTCCATTCTTGAGAAAATGACAAAGTAGATCCCTTTCACAAAATTTCTAAATTGGTTTCGTTTTCGCAAAAAACCCGTAAACTAGACATTAAGACAAAGGTGAATTTAACCACACAACTCTTCATACTGTTAACAGAGAGACTTTAAATCTTCGGTCAATAAAACAATTATAAATGATTTAAAGATACACAGATGTCCCAGCAGATGCCTCCTGCGGTTCATATTTGTCTGATGACTGATAGAGATTTCATTTGGTAAGCACGTAACTAGGGGTGGGACGGTTGTCATGACCACCGCACCACCGCAGTGGTGCAATGCCACCGCAGTGGTGAAGTGCCACCGGCGGTTGTGTGACGTCACATTTCAGGTGAATGATTAAACAAAATAATAAGTAAAAATTGCAGTTTTTTTACACGTGAAATAATAATAACAAAAGTTGTACAGTAATTGAAAGCCTAAGATACAAATTTATAACATTGTTTTATGTTAATACACAAATCTCTGCTACATTACCATGTATGGCGTTTCCACTGAACTGGTGGATTTTAGCATAACTCAGCACGTTGGAGTTTAGCTATGTCACTGTGTTGTGCGTCTGCTTTAGTTTCTTTTGGTCTCCAGTGACAGTGATACATACACATCACGTTTGTCTTTTGTTGTGAAATAAAAATTTTACCAGGTTAAAGTCGCGCGCATCAGGAAGCGCATTTAGTGAAACTTTATTTTCTTTCATCATTTAAACCACCCTAACCCCCCCCCATGGACCCCACCACCGCAACACCGGCGGTTGTTGTTGATGGTTCCACCGCGGTGGTAAAAATTTGCCACCGTCACAGCCCTACACGTAACCCTAAACACCCAGAAGATGAAGATAACCTGCACATGACTGCTGATGATTCTGCTGTGATCTTTAATAATGATATGCAGTGATCATCATCATCATCATCACTCATGTCTGACTGTATCTGCCCCGGGCCAGCTGGGTAAAAGGGTATAACCCACATTCTACACAGAGATAAAGACCGAGGAGGGGGGTTAAACGACAGTCTGAGAGGAGTTTTAAGTATCACATCCAGACACTGACTGGACACATCACAACCACAAGTCCTATTCATGCTGTGATTGGACAGAACATCAAGATCCCTCAAGTGGAAAAATAAGGCCAGACATCATCCCATTTAAACCACCCAGCATCCATTCATCTGTTTACTGAAATATAACCAACCAACAACTACTAGATCAACGTCTTTCAGTCCTGTAAAACCCAAACATAACCCAAACCAATTGGCCTAATCCCATCCAAAACCCTATAATCTGATTGGCTGAATCTCACGTTCACTTCATAAAAATTGTAGACAAAATTTTTATAAGGAATCATCTTCTGTATGAAAATCAATAAACTGAGAGTGTTTTAAAATGACATTAATCCAACATACGAGAAACATCTCATCCTCATCATATACCTGTACATCAGGAAACACCTCATAAACATCACATCTACATACATGCATATGGGAAACACCTCATCCTCATTACATATATCACATTTACATACAGGAACACACACACATATAGACGGGAAACACCTCATCCTCATCACATATATTACATCACAGAATCCGATCACAACACTTAAATCCCGAAGACATTCAGTGATGTCTGATTCTGTATATAAATCAGATCTACGCCCTTCAAACATTCATCGCTCTCTGATCATCATCATCATCATCACTGTAGATCTGATATTAATATTTCTGTAACGCGCACAGGTGCATGCAAGAAAAACATCGCGCGTACATCTAAATGACACGCAGCGCGATCAGAGAGGCGTCTGACATCACACACATACATCAGAATGAAATCAATCAATCTGATTCTTATTGAAATGAGCGGAAAAACATCAGAGGCGCGCACTCGTCTGCATTGCGGTACGCGCGCGTGTCATTCTCATCCTCGCAGAACGCGCGTGTATTCACACACAAACACTTACCTGCAGACGCGACTATCAGCGCGTTAACCTTCAGCAGACGCTCCCTCATCCGCAGCGCGTCGCGAGCGAACTGAGCAACAGCGCGGCTCTCGAGGGCAGCGGGACGCTTTTCACTGGAGCGCAGGTGATTGGACGAAACGCTGAAGCAGAGACACACTGATTGGCTGATTGATCTGTCAGTCACCTATACTGGCTGTCATGCTGATACATGAATATAATGTAACTGTGTGCGTGCGTGCGCGTGTGCGTGTGTGTGTATTTATCATTACTGCAGATTAAGACAGACAGCATCAGGTCAAAGGTCAGAGTAAAATAAGAGCAAGTCATTATTATCTATTAGAATCTCCAGATTCATCTACACAAACACCAGACATAGACCAACACAGGAGCTGAATCTGTTTGTTATCCGAGAAAAATCTCAGAGTTTTTATTTCTCCAAGTAAACTTGATCTGATCTTTAACTGTCTTTCCATCATAAAAAATAAAAAAAACCTTGGTCATAATCAGAATAAATATAAGATATTGAACTGAATCACTCACAGATCAGTCATAATGACTCTTTGAATCTTTTTATTCTGATGATGATGCTTCTGTAAGGATGGATAGTTTTACATGAGCACTACAATATTTCTCATAAACTATTTATCCAAAGCGCTGACACACAGACTAATACCTGCCGTCTCCACATTAACATCAGTTAGATTTCTGTCCCAAAAGACAGTTTGTTGTAGCATAAGCAGAGATTTTAAAGCACACGTTCAGCTAAACACACAGATTTATTGCTATCTGGACAAACTTGAGTAATAATGTGTAGTCAGTGTTTGTGTTATGATTTCAGTTTTAGCGTCCCCTGAGTTTAGACCCCCGGCCCCTCATTCACCAGATTTTCTGATCCTCCAGGGATGTGATGTTTAAACTTTAATCTCATTCTCTGTGATGGGAGATCACTCGAGTCAGATAAGTGTAACAAACTCTCATACAACCAAACCAGCAGTTATCAGACAGACTTTAATATGAGATCAGACTTGAATCTTACAAACATCATCACAAACACAAACACAAGCTTCTCTGTTTCACTATTTCAGCATTACATTCCAGAAAAATCAACAAAACAGAATATATTCATCTTAAGAGTACAATTACATTACATACTTTATTGTGTTTTACATGAACTCTTGTTTATTTTACACAAGAACTAAATGAATGAATGATGATGATGATGATGATGATGTCTAACACAATGTGATGCTGGTGTGAAGTTCAGTGGACAAACAGGACAGCAGATGAATCACAGCATGAAACAGAAGGAGATGAGCAACATTAATACACACACACACACACACACACACACACACACACACACACACACACACACACACACACACACACACACACACACACACACACATCTCTTGAAGGGGCAGAAAGGGGATGAGGGGGGCAACTGAGCTGTGGGGGGTGGGGCAGTCACTTGGGAGGAGGAGGGGCAGATGACGTTGGCATGGCAACAATCAACAGAGCTCTAATGTGATTCTGACTGTGTTCATTCATTACAGAACAAACGTCTGTCTGCTATCAAACATTCACAAAAGCCTCTGAACGCTGTGATTGGACGGCACTGAGAGGTCATTTCTGATTTGATGTTGCTAAGATTCAGAGAGAGCAGAAGCAGTGGAGGAAGATTTATTTCAGCGCTGGTTAAACTCAACCATTGATTATGTTGACTAATGAAAACGTGTGTTAATAAGAATTGTTTAATACTGAAAGCACATTTTCAAAACTCTTCACACATCTGCATTACCAGACTCTAACACTGTTTCACTTTATTCAAAGCTTTTTAACAAGAATCATTCAGAAATTAATCACAATTTCTTTTTCTTTATATGAATATAATACTTGAAAATGACAGTCATAAGGTGAAAAAGAGGAAACAAATTACAGGGCTGCAATGATCATAACATTTTTTTATAAAATCCATTCTCCACATTACTGTAAGAACATGTGTAGTTGTTCATGATGGTAAATTACAGAGACGCTCTTTCTCTCTCTCTCTCTCTCTCTCTCTCTCTCTTGCATTTGGCCACAAGTTCTCATCATCATCACATCTGATGTTGTATCTGGCAATGCATCTTCTCTAAACCGCTCTTCTTTCATATATATATATATATATATATATATATATATATTTGCCTTTAGATTCAGTTCCAATTTCAGCTAAAATTGCAATAAGCTTGTAATAATTTTTTTCCAGTTGTAAAATTTTAAAATAATTACTACACAACAAGTGTAACAAATGTAAATATTTTGATGTGGTATCTGAAATAAAAATGGATTACCATAAAACACATGTGTGACAGATGCTGTGGTCCTCAATGCTGATTGGTCAATACAGTGTGACAGTCATGCTCAATACACAATATATTACAGTTTTTCTGATTTGCTGAAACACGTTGTTTTAAACCATCAGTCATTTTTTTCAAAACCTTTAAAACAAATCTAAATATCAAACTAAATTCACAGAACCCCTGACTCTTCCAGCAAAATCAAACAATTCCTTCAAAACCATTTCACCTGTGCTCAAAATCAAACAAAGCTTTTAAATCATACACACATAAGTCTAGAATATAAAACACTACAGAGCATCCATTAGACACTACCTTAAAAAATGGAAAACACAACATCCAGGAGATCTGCTTACAGAAAAATACATGTTTATTGTACATAACAACACACTTGACAAATAATGTTAAAAATCTATATTACTGTAATCACACTAGTTTAGTTCAGTGAATATAGTGAATACTTTACTGTAAGTACTGCAAGTAATAATCAGTTTTCAATATTACTGTAAGCAGCACTTGTATTTTGTAAAAAGTCAGCAATCCAACTGCAAATTTTGCCAATTGAAGCGTCTCTGGTGTCCTTTTCTTCCTCATACTCTTCATCTCAGACTTTTTCCAATCCACACAATTGGTAAAAAATACCATTAGAAAAAAGTGTGTACAATTTTGAGTTGTTGTGTTTGCTTGATGACAATTGTGTGCATTGCAGTGTAAAAGGTGTGTTTTAGTGAGACGTTTGTGTTTAGAGTTTTGCAATGAATTGACAAAGTGGTTTAGGCCACTATGAATTTGGTTCAGAGATTTGGGTTTAGTGTTTAGCAATTCAGAAAAACTATTGATTGAAACATTATGATGTTACATGTTGTATTCTGTAATAGAGAAGAGTTGATGGTTTTATCAAATCAGATTTAATTTGACAACACACCACTAGATGGAGACAGAGGAGAGAAAAACATAAAACACATCACACTCAAAAACTTCAGCATCTGATGAATGAATGAATGAAATATCAGCAGGTGCACGAGTCTCTCAACTACTGACACACACATAAATAAACTGACTAGACTCAGTCCTCATTTATATCAGCATTTACAAAAAAAAAAAGTCAATGCCTAGTCAACATAACTAAATAAAACCTTTATGACGTCAACTCAAAGTTGCCCACCAAATGAATAAGGTACAGTTGTTTTGTTGTGATTGCTTTGTGTAATAGCATATCAATAAGTCACATAAAATAAGCGATATATTCACTTCATTATCATATACAGTAAGTACCTCCTCCCATTCTTCTGACATGAACGAGGAGACAGAGATGTATCCTTCTGTATTACTAGAGTCGCAATGAAATTACAATAAAAAAAAACTGTCATTTGTGTTTGAATATTGTGGTAATTTACAAATGACTTCTCTGTGACCTCATAATCTTTTATCAAAAACGCAAATCTCCTCCCCTTCTCGAAACAATCTCTCTTTACTTCCGTTTCATGGCGACTTAAATTTGACACTTTGTAGGTGTGAGAAAAAATGTGGCATTTTTGTGTGTGTCCTTTAAAATCGAAGTGATCTGATCTCTGCACGTAATGGCTGTGCCGTGGTTGGATAGTGCAGATTAAGGGGCGGTATTATTATCCCCTTCTGACATCACAAGGGGAGACACATTTCCATGAGCTATTTTTTCACATGCTAGAGAATGGTTTACCAAAACTAGGTTTATATCTAGGTTGATAGAAGCAGTGGAGACCCAATTATAGCACTTAAACATGAAGTCAGATTTTCATGATATGTCTTCTTTAACACACAGCCTCTGTCTCAGATCTATTAGAAGAAACCTCATGAAGGACTCATTCATTTGAAATTCATAAGTCTATAGACACAGATTGCTAAAAAGAGAAAAGAGCAAACATGAATGTATATAATAATGACATTTATTGATTGATTATTATATTTAGATTGGCTGAAATATAACCTCCAACTCTCCAGTGAAGCCACTTTAATACAATGAGAAATGTAGTTAGTCAGTTTAAAATCCCTTTACAATAATCATTTATACTCATAATGCAATTATCATAAATATCAGAGCTATACAGTCTTCTTACTCTGTATGGGTATAGCATAGCATATTATCCTGCAGACTCAATGTCATATCAATAAAACATCCCAGTGTAAATATGAAAATAAAACAACTGTCAGAATAATACAGCAAAATCAAAGTGAGCAACACAATCACAGATTTACTTTCAATAACCTCACAGCCTAAAGCCAAACAAACTCTTATTTTATTTACAAAGATAACAAAATCTTTATACAAAAACCTTACATTTAAAAATCAAACTTGATGCAAGTTACGAAAAAAATCATAATCTCTCTCTCTCTCACACACAAATGCATTAAAAAGTTTGAATTGACAAGACAATTACAATTCTGATCTTTCACGTTCCTCACAGACACAGCAGAGGTCATGGTTTGGGTTGATATGGAAACGGTTGACGTTCACATGCAGGTCAGATGATGATGATGATGATGCTGTGTGAAGTTCATGCATGTGAGGAAGAATCTAAAGGTGACAGGGCAATAAAACCTGTCCACATTTATCTACAGTCACTGCAGGCATCTTTCAGAGTCTTGTGAATAAACTTTATAATACTAGCTCTTATAATCACACAATAAAAAATGCAAAAGTGTCCTGAAAGTTTACGTAGAGCCGTTTGTCCATAAAGTAAAACCCAGATAATACTAGAAAATAATTTCTGAAGAGCGTCAGGGTTTCTCCTCTCATAATATTTCTCTCTTCAATAATTGATTCACGTCTTCATGCATGGATATATAAGTTAGCGTTTGCTGAAACTGATTTTAGCTGTGTCATGGTTTGGCTTATATGAAAGTCGTCCGCAACTCGAGTTCATTTATTTGACTGTTCATATATAAAACATAACAGAGTCCAAACGCTCACACAAATGAGTTCATGGCATTAACAGGAGACGGCGGCTCTGAGCTCTCATGTGTACCTCGCTCAGATCTCCCGCTATACTGTCCAATAAATGAGCCGTCTTCATTGAACTGTGTGTCTCCTGAGTCAACTAAACTCTCATCACTTTCATCTCGCTTTACCGTGCCGGTGGAGGGCGTTCGGCTTCCTTTTAAGGGTTTATGGTCCTCATCACTGGGAGAAAAAAATCACATGCAGGACATGAAGTTATGATGGACATTAAACTCATTTCATAACAAACAGATGAAACATTGATGAGAGAAACATGCACGGCTCCACGTAAAGACATGTGAGCGTGATGAATAAACTCATAAAGGTTATCATTTAAATATTCAACAAAAATATCAGCAAAATAGAAACATGAAAAAACAAAGCAATCAAGCGATGACTGCAGACGTCTGCGTGATCTGTGCAGCTTTATGATACGTGCAGTGTGACCATACCAACAGAAAAGAAAAGCATTGGGGAAATGATCAAATAAACTGATGTGAAGATGACAATCTTGCTGTGATGTAATGCTGTCATTGATGATGGATAAACCAGTATGAGGTTTTTAATGGTTAATCCCAAAAACAAATAAATCCACTTATATGTTTGCAAATCATCTATTATTACTTGTACTGTTTAAAAACATTTAGTGACTCTGATATGTGTGATGAAAGTGTTTGATTCAGACTTTCACATGCGACGTCCCGCTTACCGAACCCCACAGCCGAGTGACACAAACATCACCAGACAAAAACAAACAGCAGAGGTCAAACTGAGAAAGTATATTTGAGGATCATCAGTGTTAAATCCCAGCGGGCCGTTGTGAGTGACACTCGTGAAAGTGTTTACGAGAGAAATCACTCATTCATCAGAACAGATCTTATTCATCAACATTATTAAGAGCTTATTTATATCACAACAGTACAAAGATAAAAATCTCTATTGTGCATTTATGTATAAAGTATAATGTAAAAATCTTTTTAATAACCTGGGGAAAGATATAAAAGTCTCTTCAGGATTACTGTACAGACGTAAAGTGCATTACTGTCCGGTGTTGTGCGTGCAGAATATAAGCAGCGCAAAACAGGAAGAAAAGATTTCATTACAAAAGCATCAGAATTCAGCAGCATCACACAATATGTAAGAATAATTAATGATGAGCCGTTGAATTATTAAAAAATAATGCACACTTGAGATGATAGTGCGGCACGATGTGAAGCAGAGTAACATCACAGGTGTGCATTATTTTCTAATAATTCAATGGCCTGTCGTGAGTTATTCATTGCTCTGGTGGTTATTTTAAGACATTTGACGGGTCAGGTGTGCGTCTGTATCAAACCATCAGCAGGAACACATGAAGAAGAGAATAAAGTCCACAGCAGCAAGTTTAGGTTTGGGTTGATTGATCCTGAGGACACTGTGTGCTGGGGTCAGAGGTCAAGGGTCAATGTTCTCTCACCTGTACTCGCCAAACGTTAACTCATCTTCCTTCATGGGCTGAATCTCAGGATCTCCATGAGCGTCTTCTTTCTCTTTCACTGAAATGAACAAACGTCAGACATCACTGCCATAACTTCATTTACAACACTGAGTGTTGATTTTCTTGTTTGACATTACTGGAGTTTTAGGGGAAGATGAGGAAGAGTTGAAATCCTCTCTCACCTGGATATTTCCCGCCTTTGTTTCTCTTGATGAAGCAGATGATGAGGAGAATGAGAATCAGTAAAGCGATAGCAGACATCAGACCGATGAACCAACCCTGAGTGGCGATGTCCACCTGAGGACTCACCATCGCTGAGGACCAGAAAGACAAAAAACAGTAAGACACAACAAAGATCTAATATAAGACGAAGACTGGAGGATAAAGGGAGGGAAACAAATCTTAATAAATCATTTTAAGTCTTTGTTTCTGACATAACATGCTGTAACATCACACATTCAGATAACAGAATAACACGAGCTGTTTTAACTCATTCACGACTCGGTGATCATCTGAAGCTTCACAGCAGCTGGTAATCTTGTAGTTTTCTCTTATGACTTCATTATAATAAAGTGCTGATCTACTGACACCACACAACATCTAAACAACACGAAAGACGAAGGCAAACTCATCTCATACAGACTGTAGGATTCAGTCATGCTGTAAAACCAAACAATAAGAATATCAAACAAATTCATGCAAGACATGCGAATGCTTCTGACATCCACATGGATGAGATCAACATCACAACAGTCACATATCCCACAAGACCTTGAGGCCGATGTGATGCCTCACCTGGGACCTTAACCAACATCTCTTCAGAATGATGAAGCGTTTGATTGTCATGACCTCTGGCAAATATTCGTACTTTGTAGGTCAAACCTTCTTTCAAACCCTTAAGAACGTGAAAGTGAGATCCATTGACTTTCTCTTTCTGCCAGTCGTCTTCACCTGAAGGGTTTCCAGCAGAAGAGGAAAGAGTTCAACATCCGGCAGCGTGTGGAGATCAACTACAGTACGTCATGCATGTGTTTATATTAGATGTTAAACCCTCATACAACAGCTCCTGACTGAATCTACTCACACATGTCTATATGATTGATCTCTATCTCTATGATGACTTTATATCTGGCCTGTAGTTGTTCAATACTGTGTCTCTCTCCACTATAATCCACAACATACTGTAACAAACATGCAGAAAGTCTTACTGTTGTCTACAACATATTCAACATAAAGATGATTTTCTGCGCCCCAGTATTCCCAACTGATTAACGTTCCGTCCTGGCACAGAGATGAGCTCATATTCCCAAACGCAGGAGCGTCAGGCAGTGCTGAGCACATACAGGAGAAAGAGAGAAAGTCAGATCGGTCTGATCACCTCTGACCTCAGGAAAGACAACCTTACTCAAGTACAACTATACTTACAGAACTATAAACTTCAATGTTTAAAAAGCATTGACACTTAAAAGGACAAAACGGGTCAAAGGTCATGCATGAATTTACATTTAATCTGTCTGACCGTGAGAACACAATGAAGGTTTACAATCATCATCATCATCATCACAGGTGAAGACATAACATGAGCGATCAGATGAACACAGTTAACTCTTTCCCTGCCAATGCTGAGTTTTTACGGCAATTCATATTTCCGCTATTATCCACTAGGTGTCGCTCTTACACAACTTATAAAACACCAAAGCATCCACTGATCCAAAAACTGTAAAAACTCTCTGTATCTGATCTCTAACAAATGTCCTTCACATGCTTCACAAAAATCACAATAAATTTTGCTTAAAATTTGGTATTTTGAAGAATCCTACCCATATTTAAGAGGTTGTAAAAAGATAAAACGTGTTTTTTTAAAGCAGAGCATCTGTTCTTTCATTTGATATGTTTATATATTTAAAGAAGGACATTTTCTGGAAGGCATTAAACTTTTGTGAAAATCAGAAAAATGCTGGCAGGGAAAGAGTTAATGTGTCTCTACAGCATCTCTAGACTTGTGTTGGGGTCGCATGGAGAACTCAGGGGGTAAAGTGTGATGAAGATCCTGAAATATTGCACACATATTCATGCAGGAGACAGCAGGTTAGAGGTCACAGCAGCTAAAAAACAAAAATATATTCCTGAAAATTAACATTAAATTAAACAGATCACATCCAAAAGCACACATGGTCTGTTTTGTCACAGCTTCTAGAGATAAATGTCAACCTGTAATAAACATTTGATAAATCACACCAACTGAGTCATACAACAGCACAAACAAGAGTAAAACAAAAGAGTAGCAGACATTAATTTCAGTAAGACACTTGTGTTCCTTTATTAGTAAACAAACACAAACCTTTCTGAATGATGGTGAGCGCCTCCTCTGTGAGGGCCGGACCGGAGCCTTTCACGGTTTTGGCACTGATGTAAAACTTGTATCGTGTGCTGTGTTTCAGGTTATGTAGTGTTACGCTGCTGTGATTGGACGAAAGCTCCAGCTCCTCTAACACACCCACATCAGCACTGCTGTTCACTGTAATATGGGCGGAGTCACGTTACATTAACCAATCATATCAGCAGAATCACACTGTGTATGTACTGTACTGTATGTGAGATGTTGAAAGGCTCGGTCTCACCTGTCTGATATTTGAGCGAGTATCCAGTGAGATGTCCGTTCCTGTGGTGCGGTGGACCCCACTCCAGCGTCAAAGAGTCAAAATCTGAACCCACGACCCGGAAGAACGACGGAAAACCAGGAACTTGAGCAAAAACACACAGGGACTCTCAATTAACACACACCTCAACATCACAACTAACATCACAGGAAGAATAAAATCCATCCCATGTGTGTAAAGATCAGAAGACTAACCTCCCTCAGGGGTTTCAAAGTGATGGGGTGAGCTGACAGGACCTTCTCCTTTTACATTAAACGCCGTCACAGAAAGACTATAGACGCTGTACGGATGCAGGTTAGGTAGTTTTCCTCTGGTTTTGTTAGGATTGAAGATCTCAGTCATCTGGTCACAATGATGAGCGTGGTGTCTGTGTGGACTCCTCTCACACCGATAATGAATCTAAACATAACAATTACATTACAAACAACTGCATATCACATATCCCAGCATGCACCTGGGTGAATATAATGTGTCAGTTATTCATTTACTCCAGTCCAGCTTCTATGTTTATAATCATGGCAGAACTTTAAAACCGGTGTAAATTCAAAATATTTATAAATAACAAACACTGATTATTTTTGGCTATTAGTAAACTAAGATGAATAGCTCAGGTGTTACAGTCATGATAAATGTACCTTGTACCCCCGAAGTCGACCTCGCACAGATTTAGGAGGAACCGGCGTCCATTGGACCTCTGCCAGCGTGCTGTTCAACGCCTGAACCTTGACATTATCTGGTGCGGCTGAAGGAACTGTGCAAATGTATTCAGGAAATCTGCTAAACATCAGTCATTTCTACAGCTTTAAAAACATAAAACAGTCATGAGTCACTTACAGTCCTCGCCTGAATATCCAATAACCACTGCAGGTTTGGGTCCGTCACCGTAATCGTTTACTGCTTGAACCATCACCTCGTAGGGAACAAAAGTGGGCGTCCCTGACACCAAAAATTTTGCAACGTTTGCAACAGTGACCGATGTCCATTCTGTCTCCACGTCCTGCTGACGCCACATGACTTTATACTGAAGTCCAGGACCGTTTGACTGCAGATGCGACAGGGGCTGAGGAACACAACCAGTATGATTTTAACATTAAACATCTGATCAGGGTTATTAATCACTTTACTGCACTGATGGACGATGACTTCTCTTCAGAGGGGCGCAAATTCAACATGTGTGTCGCTCTTTATGTCAAAATATGTGATCAGTGCATCATGTGAACCTATGTGCATCATATGTCATGTCAAAATACGTACCAAAGAAAAAAAATCACAGGCCACCACTGCTTTACAATTACAGTCAATAAATGCTGCAGAAGTTTGCTTTAGTCTTTGTTCCTTTTAACTGATGTTAACTAATACAACCTAACTGTAAAGTGTTAGCAAATAAACTGTAGAGTCACTCTAGTAAAACACTTACATGTGCTTCAGTGTATTAGATTTCAGTATTGAAATGAAATAAAGTCTCTGTCTTACCTTCCATGATATGAGCAGATTGTTGTGTTCTGTGCCCATGGCTTTCACATCAGTGGGGTTCTCATCAGGAGCTAACAAACAAACAAACAAACAAACAAGAGATTTATTCAGTGAATTAAACCCCATTAAACACCAGAGACTAATGTGTGGTTGTGTGCTGGTCTGAACCTGCAGGACTGGTTTTATACTGGTGAGAGGGAACGCTGGGCCGACTGTAACCCACATCATTGAGTGCCAGTACTCTGAAACTATAGTGGATATATGGAGAGAGTTTCAGATGAGCCGTGGTCTTCGTCCCAGGAACCTCTGTCAGATTGTGCCAAACTCCACCCTGATGAAGACCATCTTCATACTGAATCAGAAACTCTACAAGACACAAACACACACAGATGACTGATTCATGAAGATCAACTGAAACAAACCAGCACCAAATTTACAGCTTCTATTGTCTATAGTAAACTGTAAAGTCTGTATTGTCTGTATATTATCTGCATGTTTTGTGTACACTACAGTATGCCGACCGATCAACCCGACATGTAGGTGACACACACACAGTATGAGAGAGAGAGTTGACGTACTCTTGATGGGACTGCTGTGTTCATCTCCGGGTGTCCAGGTCAGCTGAACGCTCCTGGAGTTATGATCAGTCAGTTCAAGATCTGTGGGTGCGTCTGGCTTCTCTGAGGAGTCAGAAATGATCGTTCAATCTCATACCACCAATAAGAGATCAACACATGCTGCGTGCATTAAACTGAGAACAAGATATGATTCATCTGCTGAACTCAAATAGATTCACATGATGATGATTCATGCACTTCAAATGAGACGACAAAATAACACATCTGAGCATTCCTGAGAACAACCACAGAAGTGAGACTGAAAGAAAAACACATTCCTGCACATCAATCTTTATCTGTAAATAAAATAAACAAGATTCTCATAAAAAGATTCAAAACTGCGTCAATCCAATGAAAATCATAAATGTTGCAGCATGCTTGACTCGGGCCATTATAAAGACCAGGGCATTATGGGATGTACAGTAATGGGCTTTGTGTTTACCGTAAATCACAGAAGGAGTGGGTGTGGCCTCTGAGTGGGCGGAGTCAGAGGGAGTTAGGAGGAAGTGTTAGTTTACAGATCACACTTATATTTAATCGTCATGATTTCTAATCTTTAATATCTGCATCACTTAAATAATGACAACAAATGAATTTCTATTCTGTGCATTTATTAAAAAAGAAACTCCCTGAAGTCGACACACTATTGGTTTTCAAGCATTAAATCCTATTTTTGTCCTCATGTAAACTATAATGCTGCATGATGAAACACAATCACAGCCAATCAGAACACATTTAATACAGGTGTGTGTGTGTGTGAAGCAGTATTCTGGACCAATGAGATTTGACTGTCAGCAGGGCAACCCATGTGAAAAATAAAACCCAATGTGTGTAGCTGATGATCTGTCAAACACTCACCAACTACAGTAAGGAAAGCGCTGGCTGAGTCCTCGTCCAGTGTGGTGTTTATGACACACGTGTACAAACCGGCATCATCCTCCGTCACGTCTGTGATGGTCAGACGGTCTGAATCCACCCTGAATCTGATATCACACACACAAAACTCCTCTAAACATCACAACACGTTATATCACTGATGATGATGTCCATTGAGAATAAATGTTGGGTCATTTAATGTTAAACAATCTGTAAATCTATTATATTATTCAAGTGTAATTAATGTGTATCATTGTGTTAACCTCTGACCCTGTTATATGTAAAGACATCACTGCACAACATTATATATTGCTATTCAAGATGTTGATCCATGATCTCACCTGTCATCATCAGGAAGATCTCCGTTGTCCTTCAGCCAGATGGTAATGGGTACGAGAGACGGATCGTGCTTCACTTTACACTCAAACACAACATCTCTGTTTCTCTGGATCACTCTGTACTCGGGCGGTTTTAAGATTCGTGTGGGCTCTGATTGATGACAACAGACAAAACTTAAGAGAATGAAACATTTATCAGTGTATGACAGAAAAATAATTATCCATGGGAGTCTGCAGAATTTTGGAAATATTCCAAATTGGAAATTTAACAGGAATTTATGGGAATTATTTGAAAATGTATATAAACTATCATATACAAACATTAATAAATATGTATGCAAGGCAATAAAAAATACTTCCTGAAAATGTATGAGGCTAGCTGTCATGTAGCTCAATCTGTGATGCTCTTTCTTCTACATTCTGCTTGACAGTTTTCTGTTATTACAATTATTTACTATTTATAATGTAAAGAAGTCTCTTATGCTCATCACCGCTGCACTTACTTCAGTAAAAATCCTTCAGAAATGAGGAATGTGCAGGGTTATATATTTCCGTTAATTCTCATGGAAAGTTTCCAGCCTTTAAATTCCAGGAATGATGTATTAATCAGTGTTATGACAAAGTAATTAATTAAAGTACAAATATTCATCATGTCATATAAGGTTGTCATGAAGGTGTTGTTGGACGTTCACACATTCATGCCAGTAAAAGGCAGAAAAAGAGTTTGTTTTTAGTGCAAAAGAGTTAAGTGGTGGTAATGGTAATGAGTGTCTCCTGTTAATGGTCTTAATACAGGATGCTGTTCTTCTTACAGACACACTTAACTTCAGGAGACTTCCTTTAAAACATGAAAAACATGCAAGCTAAGAGCTAAAGCCTTTTAACCTGATGCATGATGGGATATTTACAGAGACATATCCAAGGCTTTCTGAAATACTGTCAACACAGCAGCAGCAGCAGCACACAATCTTCCTGAAACATCTACAATCATTAATAATGTTAGAGGAACACAACCTCTCACCTTTGACCTCCAGGTACACATGATTCTCAGAGATGCCCAGTGAGTTGCTGGCGACGCAGGTGTATTTACCACTGTTCTGTGTCTGAGACACGTGGATCTCCAGCGTACCGTTCAGGTGAAACACATACGGGTCTCCTTCTAAAGTGCTGGAGCGGCTCTCTTTAAACCTGACACACACACATCAAACACTTAGAATCATTATGTCTTTTCACAAACAAACACAGAGACACACACACACACACACATACAGTCTCACCATGTGATGGTTGGTCTGGGGGAACCGAAGCTGACACACTCCAGCAGTGCAGGTCTGTTCATGATGACCTGATAAACTTTATTAGGAGGGGTCAGAACTCTGGGGGGCTCGGCTGAAACACAAACACACAGACGTCAATCATAAGAAATAAATGAATGTCAACATCCACAATCATCTGATGGTTTCTTCAATTCTTGTGTTGAATGAGTCAGAAGTGATTCAGAGATGTTTTGCTTACCCAGTACATTAATGAAGGCGTTGGCCAGTAAATATCCATAATCATTAGAAGCATTACACTGATAAACTGCACTGGAATCAGTCTGAACCTCTGAAAATATGATCATGTCATCTTCCACCGTCCTGCTGGGATCTTGAGGAGCATCTGTCATGAGAAACAACAATCCACCAAACAAGTAGTTATCATTCGAGTAGTTGTGCTGTACGTAGCGTTTATATTTTCTCTAAAGTGACTTGTAAACTAAAGACACAACTTATGGATTTGTCCTAGAATGAAGCAGATTGATTAAATCTAACTGTAAGTGTTATTCTCACTCTCTATTGGGACTCCATTCATAGACCAGCTGATGGTGGGTTTTGGGTGACCTCCTGCCCGGCAGGTAATCACACCCGAATCCAGTGGAGCCAGAACAAGATTCCTGGGAGCACTGATCCAGTACGGAGCAGCTGGGATCAAAACAAGATCACATATAAATACTCATTATAATACTCTGTGATCCCCATCACTGCTTATTTCATCATCAGGATTTACACAGAGGAAATAAACACCGCATCAAACACATCAGCATCTTTAACATCAGTCTGTGAGATGTTGTTCACCTTTAACGGTCACTCTGATGGTGTGATGTACGCTGCCGTGACGGTTTGTGGCCGTACAGCGATATTCCCCCGCATCCGCTTCTGAAACGTCTCTTATCCTCAGAGTCTTATGAAAGTTCAGGAAAGAAGCGCGGGCGCTGGGAATCTCACCGCTGAGTTTATTCCACGAGATCTCAGGAGTGGGGCTGAATAAGAGACACATATGAGACATCAATCACACAACACACAAACATCCATGATGTGATGATGACACTCACAGGCCGTCTGCGATACACTCCATCTCTAACGTCTGTCCTCTCAGAACCAGTTTAGTGCTGTCAGAGTCCGTCGGTACCATGAATGTGGGCGCTCTCTGCTCATCCGGTTTATCTGAAACGAAAAGCGTTGTATGAGATCCTGCTTGTCTTTAATCAATCACACAGACACACACACTCATGCTGGTTAAATACACAACTAAACAAATATCTTTTATGCTTGTAGCATGACTTTATTTTCAAGTAAACCAATCAGTGTTCAGAACAACCTCAATTCAGTATGAGAGAGAGGCCGATGTCATCTACCAACAGACAATAGGTTTACATATTCTGTATCTGGTCAATAATTTACATTCAAAACATCCAAGAAATGAAAGATGAATTAAAACACAATGATGAAGAGATAAAGTGAGATGAGTTTAGGCAGAAAGAGATGAAAACAGATAATGAAGATCTTCCCTGTTAATGTTAATATGACTTTATAACACATCCTTGAATGTCTAATTGTGTTTATGATTATTATAAAAAGGACACCAACATTAATCCAGCAGAAGATCTTGTTTGAATAAACTGAGGATCACACACAGTAGCTGGTTATGGTTAGGGTTACACGTGTGTATAGATTTACTAGATGCTGTTATCCAAAGTGACTTACTGTGCATTACAACCTATACATTTTTCATCAGTATGTGTGTTGTTCTCTGGAGAAGAAACCAATGACCTTTGTGTCTCCAACATCATAGCTGTGACTATATTGTGTAAGATTATATTGACCACAGCTATTTACTAAATATAGTTTATAAAATAATCTACTACACTGAATCATTTTCAGCTTTTAAATTTTATTCTTGACAGAAATCGAAATAATTTCACCTGACGACAAATCTTTGACAAAAGAGATTTGAAGTCAAGAAAAACAGTTTAAAGAAAGAAGAAACGCAGATTTCATTATGCGTCCATTATTTATGTGTGTAGAGTAACAGAAGAGGTAAAGTTAAGGGTAGAGTTAACTGGGTGTTGGTTGAACGGGTTGGTTAAATAAGAGATGCGAAGGATCAGTCACTAGGGGGCGACATCACTCACCACCAAACAAATCAGTTTCATTGAAAAAAGCATCCATTGTGTCATTGATTGAATCCACTGAAACACAACAAAACACCAAATCAAATCAAATAAAAAACAAATACAAATCAAATGTAAAATAACAGCTGACTGAGGAAATGAATGTGATTGGCTAAAGAGGAAAGGCGTCTGAGAATACAGACAATTTCACACAGCTGCAGGCATTTCTGAGAAGATGATGTGCGAATGAAGAGCTCTCATTGTGTGATCAGACATTAAAATGATGAATGGTCATAGGAATCGTCTTTACACAATAGCATTCATTCAGTTTTAGATCTGTCATATGTCATATAAGTGCAGGACGTCCCACAGATGTGCGTCAGAGATACTCACTGTTCACCACACGGACGCTGATGGGCTGCTTCTGCTGGATGGTCTGCGTGTGTGGGAATCGAGCGTAACAGATGTAGTCGTTTCGGGAATCTTCTCTCTGGACGTTAGAGAAGTACAGATCGCCATTGAGACCCTGAGAAACTCTCCGACTCTGAGGAAGACGCTGAAAATCTACAGAGACAGAGATGGACGTCTTTCATTAACAGACTCAATGTGTCCTACTTACAATACAATCAACTTTACACAATAAATGTTAAAACACACACTTTATAGTGGAGCTGGGTTGTGTTGGTCCAGTTTAATTCAGAGGACTCACTGGTTTGGTGTAATCATTTTCATTGTAATATTAACAGCTTTAATTCTCTAAGATCTTTTTAAAACATTTAAAAATAATTCTGCAGATTTTTCCCAAACATTTCCACAGATTCCATCTGGCCCTGCACATGACATAAAAACAAAAACTCTGAGATATAAAAAGACAACTGTGTGTGTGTGTGTGTGTGTCTGTGCATCTCTTACTGTTGTCCATCCAGAATATAATGGGTGCGGGGAGTCCAGCGGGTGGACGGCACTGAAGAATTAATGATTGTCCTTCCTGTGCCATGATTGGATGAATTCTCTCTTTAGACCACAGTGGTGATCCTACAGGAAACAACACAGCATCATTACAGTTAATCACATCTGCTGAGAAGACACAACCATCAAAACCTGGTCAACCGTCTACTTAGACAATGTTTTTGAGCATCAGAGGTGTAGAAATGTTTCATAGACACCAGTGAGTCTCAATAACTCTGTGATGATCAAGTGTTATTTCTGTAACTGTGTCTTTAATCGTAATAAACAGACAGAGGTGTTAATGCGGGAAAATAAAGTGGAGGATGAAATCTACGACACAGAGTGATTCTGAGGGTCGGTCTGCTGAAGGGTCCGATGAGCCGTCACATGCATTACAAACAAAATACCATTTACCTTTCATTATAAGATCCATGATCATGCTGAATGTGTCTTATTAACATAAAAACAATCACAGTTATAATGGTGAAATATAAACTATCACACATGTGATGGTGTTGGGAATCTGATGGGATGAGGTGTCAGATGCTCACGTACTGGACTGTCGGATGATAATGTTGTTGGAGACGGCGGTGCCGAGCTCATTGCGAGCGGTACACTGATAAACTCCCTCGTACGCCTCGGCTTTCTCTCCACTGATGTCAATCACCAGCGTTCCTGAACGAGGCTTCATTATGACCTTGGGGTCTTTATCGATGTCGAAATGCGTCCCGTTTCGAGTCCATGAGAATCTGTGAATGAAATAAATTCTTCAGTCTGTATCAAAACCTCATCTCATTATGAGATCTTTAAAACAATAAAGATGTGTTTTCTGAGGATCTACTCGGTCTCACCTGGGGTGAGGTTTGCCTTTAGCCTCACAGTGGATGATGACGTTGTCCCGCGGGTCAATGATGAAATCTTTTGGAGATTGATGAATGATGGTGGGAGGCTGTGGTACTGCGGGTCAAATGACACAGTTTAATTACACTGACATCAGAGCCAATCAGAGAGAACATACCTGCAGAAATTAACCTACGGTACAACATCACAGTGGCATTTCTGCATGCACATTAATACTGATCAACATCTGAGGATCCCATGCAACAAATGCTCTTCTTTAAAATCTCTGTCTGGATATAATTGATGTCCCACAGTGCTGTGTTTAAATTACTGCTTCAAATACACAACATAAAATAAAATAAACAAAACAAAAACTCTGCAACTTCATGCAAACGCAAGCACTGCAAAAGAGCGATGATAAAGGAACAGCAAAACATAATTCACAGCAAACCTCATAAATCACTACAATTACAGCAGAAACTTACATTCTTCCAGAAGTTTAGCTTAAATCCCCATCAGAATAAAGACACAGACATACGCAAGAGAATAACATTATTTTAATTCATTACATCAGACCTGAAATCTGTGCTTTTCTTTATTAACATCACAAAACAGAGCATCATTTATAATCAATCTAACATAAGAACATCTACTGTGCTGTACTGTGTATACTTCTGCCTACACTTTTGTGTAACTAGAGTTTAATGATTTATTTAGCAATAACTTACGTGAACGTTATAAATATAAGGAATAAGTCAGTGTTACATGAGAAGTTTATTGAGTAAATCACATAATAAACAGAGATGTTTTATTGTTATTCCTCTGTAGATCAATTACAGTGTTATAAATCATATGGAGATGAATAAAATGAGTGATTTAAAGAGACATACGGTCGAGTGGGACTTCCAGTGCTGTGATTATTGGACCCAAGAACATCAAGAGCAGCGTGAAACGGCCATCACACGGCCTGTCCATCATGGGTTCGGGGCCAATAAGCCGCCTCTCAGTGAGTTAAGTCCCGCCTTAAACCACCTTCACGTAAACACACCCAACCCTGAGAAAGAGAGAAAATCTGTGTTAATGGACTCATTTTTTTATTTAATGATCCCTCTCTAACATCATGCACAAATTAGACACATTATAAACATTAATCATCACCCAATTTACAAACCACCACAAAGACTTAATTTACATTTAACCAAAGGACAAACTACCATAGATACTGAGAGAAAACTCAAACCTGTCTGTGATCGACATCAAGTCCTGCCATGACACAACAACAACATGACTCTGTTCTTTATTATTAGTCCTTTGATTTTACAGTTTTATATGTGTGTATATGACAATAAAGCTCAAACTGAGAGACTTTTATTAGCAGAGATCACATGTATTAAAGCAGAGAGAAGAGAATGATACAGTGACTCAATGTCAGGACGCATTATGATGATGATAATTAAACTGCACTATAATCTCATTTCAATTCAAATGCATTCAGACTCTATACACCATCAGCTTATTACATCTCACAACATGTGGATGATCTGTTCTCACTCATCTATGGCCTAAAAACTTAGATCGTTTCTCCCTCTTTCATTGTCTAAAGAATTACAGAAAGAACAAAACATTCACTGTAAATGATGTCAGAAACACTCAAAACTGAAAACATGTCATGTTTAACAACAAAATGTAGTTTATGTATTTATGTTTGACATAGAATAATGATTCATATTTAGGTGTCTCTATATCATACACCCGGAGCAATGTGGCACAAGTGATTTTTGCTAGTTTCAGTCTGACCAAGTTATCACTTTCACATCCAGCGTCAGGTTGTTTAAATAGCAAATGCATTTGTGCCCATTTGTGGACCCATGTGTTGGTCGTTCAGGCGCATTGTTGGCGTTGAGGCAACTAAATTAGACTACGTCATTGATCAACTAAAACCTGCTCTAAAGTCAATGGTGCAATATTGTTTTTGTTATTTAAAGTGGACGTTAGTAATATGTACCAATAAACGAGACAACAACACACATTTGCTTATTAAACACACATGGATGTGCAGCAGCAAAAAAACTATTTAAAAATGAAGAATTAAAATGTAAAAGATTATTATTAAGTCTTAAATGAGGACAGATTACAGGACTTGGCAGAAGAATTGCTTCACCTCATTTTTTTTCCTCCTAAAAAGTGCTAATATTGCATTTATTAATGCTACCTCGTGGACTTATTGTGTGTGATGATTTTGTACTTGTGGATATGGTGAGATGAGAAACATTTAAGTAATAATTATCAAAACACCGCGCTCTTAACTCTTTCCCCGCCATTGACGAGATATCTCGTCAATTAAGAGAAAACGCTTTCCCGCCAATGACGAGATTTTCCGTCTTTCCGCAATACCGCTATTATCCAGCCCTTCCGCAACTTTTTAAACCCGGAAGTATTGCCCTATGGCAAGCGGCTGCATGTCCCTGTCTGTTTTAAAGATCGCTCTGAATGGGATCTCTATGAAAAGTCTGTCACAAAAATGGAATTATCTCTGCTTTTTGCTCAAAATGTGGTGTTTTTGCTGAAACCTACCCATATTCAAAAGCTGATTGCAAAAGAACCACTGAAGGTAGGATGAAACGTTTTTTTTTGTTTGAAAGCAGAGGGTCTGTTCTTTCATTTGGTATATTGTATGTTTATTTATTTAAAGAAGAACATTTTCTGGAAGGCATTAAACTTTGGTGAAAATCATGAAAAACGCTGGCGCTGGCTGGCAACTTTTTTTAAAAATGCTGGCGGTGGAAGAGTTAAAGGTGTCTTAACCTTGCAACACATTTGTAAATTCCTTATCTCCTGTTTGTTACGAATAAAGTATTTTAGAGTGCCAAACTTTTGGGATTTTTTTGTATATTAATCTTGTAAAATACTTTTTGAGATTAAAGTGATCAAAAACCATTCTCAGCACATAAAACCCTGTTGATTTTACTACATGAAAACGACTTTTAAAGAGAATCCGCCATGACACGAGCACAACTGGCTTTTAAAGGGGATGAGAGATGAGACTCTCATTGCACATTACGCCCAAAACACACCCATTAATCATTATGAGAACCCTTTTAGACAGTGTGCCAAGCGAAAAGACCATTTTTCCTGTTGTTAAACTAGCAAAAGTGGATTGGGACAAACCCTAATTGAACTTGCACCGTGCACTTTAGACCATGTGCTTAGATGGTTAAAATAGGGCCTTTAATGTTATACAGCATACAGTATGTGTCCAGTAATGTAAAGATCAAAATATTACACAGATTCAGTCTTTCACCTGAAAGCTTATAAAACACATCACACATCTCACAGTAAAGATCTTTAAAGCTACTCTTTATGTTTCATCTGTTCACTCACAGACGCTGCATCTCAAGGGCTCTTCTGTCTTTCTGCTTCTCTTTGTTTTTATAGATAATGGAAAGCAAATGTTTACTCAATGTGTATTTGAATGATTCAGTCTGCTGACCTAATCCATTAACAATCTCCTCTTATCTCACATGTATATCAACACACAACATCCACAGACATTCCAGCTTATACTGCTATCCACTGAAATGCTAATGTCTGGAACGTCTTAAAGAGAGACGGCTTATTGATATGCAGGATAAACTCAACACATCACTACATCACAACTTAATGATGCCACTACAGCACTAAAACTACATATCCTGACAAATCCATAAACACAAATGCTTTAAAGCAAATCAGATTAGATGTCATTCATTTTTTTGCTTTCTGTGCACTTTCAAAGTAAAAACCCAAGCAAAGTAGTAGTAGTAGTTGTGTGTGTGTGTGTGTGTGTGTGTGTGTGTGTGTGTGTTGTTTGTGTTCTTTCATATGCTGATAATGATAGGAGGGGGGCTTCATCTGCATATGTACATAACCAGAGCCAAACTCAGCAATGCTGTTATTGTTTTGTGAGCAATAGAGTAGTGTGAACCCAAATATTCAAATCCACTTTTAATCTGAGTCCGTGTGTCACACATTTCTCCATCCCGCTGCTGTATCCATGGCAATGAACCTCTTTCACAAATCTATTTCCTTCATTGTGTTGACCTTTTCAATAAGCAAAAAAAAAAAACAGACCAAACCGCACGTATCCGTCTTCATTTAACCTCCATCATCAGCTAACAGTTGGTATTTACATGCTTATTTCCTTATTTCCTCTTTTCAGAGTTTTAATTAAATTTTTGCATAAAAGTGTAGTACTAATTGAATCAGCATCAGAAACTATTATATATTAACTACTTAGACAAATATGAACTAATTGATAACCCCAAAAATGCAAATTGGTAATTGACATGATGTCCTGTGGTAACACCCTTACATACTTATGTTTCTCAAAACACAATTTTATTAATTTAGAAATATTATAAACACAGCTTTCATGACTATATTAACTCAAAAACGTTGCCCACCAGCATTTTTTGTGATTTTCACAAAAGTTTCACAAAATGCCTTACAGGAAATTTCTCTTTCATAGATATGTATGTTTATATATTTTTATCAAATGAAAAAACAGACCCTCTGCTTTCAAACAAACAATATACAAAACCGGACACAAAAATTGAATCCTATCTTCATTTGTTCTCTTTTTATCACATCTCAAATATGGGTTTCTTCAAAAATTCCAAATTTTAAACAAAAAGTTGAAATAATTGCATTTTTGTAAAGGAGTTTTGTTCAGATTCAGAGCACTGATCAAAACATACATGGAGTTTTAAATTAACTAAATTAGTTTTTGCTTCAGTTTTTTGGGTAAGAAAATAAATGAGTGGAATTACAGATTACTGTAAAAACTCAGGAAAGCATCATTGGCAATGAAATGTTTTCTGTTAATTAATCTTAATTTAATCTTAAAATTTTATTTAATTGAAACTATTGAGGACAAAAATTAAAATCACAGCTGAAGAGATCTACAGATTCACTTATTTATGCTCAGATAATAAAATGAAAAACTCAAGACATAAACAACACAAACACAGATGATTGTGTGAGTGAGTGAAACAGGACATCATGACAAATACACAAAACTAATTCACAATGACATCAGGGTTTTTAAATGGATGACTTGTGAACAATGTAGTAAAGTTAACATCTATTAAAGGCCAAGTATTGTCATGTTAATGTTCGGCTAATGTGAAGTCTGCTCAAATCTGTGACCTCAGCTCTTTCAGTCTTTTAGAAACATCTATGATCAATAGTCTCTCTCTCTCTCTCTCTCTCTCTCTCTCTCTCTCTCTCTCTCTCTCTCTCTAATGTGCTGACAGTCCAGCTCTGTTATTGTTTTGCTAAACTCCAGCAAACGTTTGTCTGTTCAGCATCAGCACATTTACACCACAACACATTAACGTTCTTTACATGTTTTGAAGAGAAATAAAACTGATTTATAATATTAAAACTAGGGTATGTTGTTTTATTGTATCAACTATGTCTATTTATTTACAGTAATCTCATTTTAATTTGCCATAAATAACAAAAAGCATCTACACATTTTAAACTTTGCATAATATAAACCCAGAAAGATCAGATACACACTTGCATGCACATGAAAAAGTATACTGTACTAGTGACACATTAACTGTAATCTGGCACACTATCTAGTACAGATAGTAATGTATATAAACTGGGATGCAGTCATACGATAAGTCCCATAGACCGAAACATTGGTTAGGAAATCTTTACAGATCCACACTTAAATGTTAATTTGACTGGCCTGTATTAAACTGACACAATAACAAAAACTAGTGGGTGATCACCAGGCCATTACTATTGCTATGCATTTGCTAAAGTAATATCCTAACATTTAATACCTGGGGTTTGTTTAAATCTTTATAAAGCAGCAGTAACAGTGATTTTTGCCTTAACAAACAACACAAACTTTATCACACCTTATCTTCTGAATTCATTTACTGAACAAAACTCCCACAGTAACTTCAGTGAGCACTTAAACTCTCCTGGACTCAATCCAGTTTTCTATCTGATTTGGGTTTGTGTCGGGTCAGAGGAGACAGATGCCCTTTTATTTCAAACACACTGAACTCCACCTGCTCGTCTCAAAGGGTTTTCTGGAGGTGGCCGCTCTCGTCCCACTAACAGACCTGAGAACAGTACACGACTGAGAAATAAAGACTTCCTATTGTAAGGGTCTCACACGTAACTGTGTAAGAAAAACTCTTTCATAAACTCCACCAGTTTGACCTCTATTGTGCTTATAACACACAAATCTGACACCTCGCGAACATTTAATACAAAAAAATAAAGACAGACAGACAAAGTGCTTATAGTCTAAAAATTACAACATATAAACCTTTAAAGATGCAATACACAACTTTCATCAGTTTTAAATAAACAAAAATCAGTTGTTGAGTAAATGCATAAAAACAAGAGTTTATAGTCATGTAGATGTCGGTGTTTACTCTGTGAAGTTTTAAGAGATGATAATCTGAGGAATCATCTGTTGTTAAAACAATGAAAGCTCAAACTGTGGAGAGTTTCCAGTTAAAAAGTAAATGCGACAGAGCTCGTGATAAAACAAGACTTCATTTATCAGAAGATATCTTACTTGTTCAAATTATATTTTTTCATATATTTGAGTTATTTATATAATGTCAGATCCGTTCTGATGCTGTAATCACAGACAATTTTATAGTTCAAACAGAGATGGCGATAGAGAGGCAAAAGTTACAGATTGCAGCTTTAATGTGAATGTCAGAAATAGATTTATGAGATTATTGAGGTTATGAATTGTGTTTGACACCACATAAATACACAATGGAGAGAACGATTGAGTGATGCAGAATATTTAAGAAAAGAGGAGATGGTGACATTTTCTGCCCTCTTTTCACCTCATTCATATGCTGCAGGTGAATAGACATCATTTCCCCTTCAGCGCCTTCAAAAGACCTACGACCCTCCAATCTCAGAGCCGCAGTCACAAACAAAACCCCATTGAAAGTGTGAGAAAATCACACCACTGCCTCCCTCTCTTTCTCTCTCTTTTTCTGAAGTAGGACTGCTCATACACACACACACACACACAGAAGAGATTTAATCTTAAATAAATCTATTATCTCTTAATCAGCCCCACGATTGAAAGGATGAAAATGTTTAAAAAGCTTCAAGTCATACTTCTCAAGACTCAAGATGTTAAGATTCATACTGTATGACTGTTTAATTCTGTGTATTGACTTTAACTGGTGTGATGAGATTATATATTGACTAGTCTGACTGCTGACCCGTTCTAATGTGTGTCCTGTTTACCAGTGACCCGTTTAGCTGTCATTTAACTCAGGACACATCACTGACACCACAGACACTGGACGATCTACACGATCTGTATCTGAGAAGAGATCTTGTGTGTAATTTGCTCTCATGGTTGTGTGTTACTACAGTAGAGAGAGACCCTCTCTAATTTGATTATATTCTGGTTCAGGTTTTAGTTTAATATAAACCTGCTGTGAAAATCACTTAATGACTGTAAAACCATTTTAGATTTTAACCGGAGGCATTATTTGTGAGCTCTGTGAATTATAGAGGTTAAAAGGAACATGGCTATAGATCAGTGCCACCACTGTACCAGAATCAGGTCACCCAGAATGCATTGCACTCAGCCAATGTGTGTCATACTGCAGACATCATTAATATGTCAATCAGACTTATAGTTTAAAGCTTCATATGAGGCATCTGTGTGAAATAAATACAGTTACTTTGCATTTTAAATCCAATTTAGTCACACCAAATGGTCTAAATAATTGTATTCAAAATCATAGATAAACTTCAAGTAAAAGTTGCCATTGAGTGCATTGTGGGATACAGTATTTCACACGTTGTAATTTGATTGTAAACTGTACACTTTATCAAATGCATTCAAAAAGAACTGATTACATGAGTGCAGTATACATGTGCATACAACATGCTGTATGAGAATATATCATTGTGAACGCAGTGTTAATAAGTGCTGTAAACATGAGACACACTGAGTTCCTGTGGTCAGTGCTGACCGACCATATGCCACTCAGCTGACTACTGATCCCAGACCTGCTGCTAAATCTTATTAGCTCCTCACCTGCAGAGCACACCCTCCCCACTTCTGTACCATATGACTGTGACACGCTTACTTATAGATAGAGACGTTTCAGTACAGAACCAACAGAAGATAAAAACATGTTACTACAAACATTCTTCAACATCAGATGTGTGTTATGTACAAAAAAAGATGAACAGTAAAATGAAAGACACGTATAACTACAGACAGACCGAGGACTATGTGAAGAAAATTAACTGATCAATAACCTTATACCATACACATAAAGATTTGTACGTGCATCCGATCTCTGTAGATCACACCTGCACACGCATCTGATCTCTGTAGATCACACCTGCACACGCATCTGATCTCTGTAGATCACACCTGCACACGCATCTGATCTCTGTAGATCACACCTGCACACGCATCTGATCTCTGTAGATCACACCTGCACACGCATCTGATCTCTGTAGATCACACCTGCACACGCATCTGATCTCTGTAGATCACACCTGCACACGCATCTGATCTCTGTAGATCACACCTGCACACCCATATGATCTCTGTAGATCACACCTGCACACGCATCTGATCTCTGTAGATCACACCTGCACACGCATCTGATCTCTGTAGATCACACCTGCACACGCATCTGATCTCTGTAGATCACACCTGCACACGCATCTGATCTCTGTAGATCACACCTGCACACCCATATGATCTCTGTAGATCACACCTGCACACGCATCTGATCTCTGTAGATCACACCTGCACACGCATCTGATCTCTGTAGATCACACCTGCACACGCATCTGATCTCTGTAGATCACACCTGCACACCCATATGATCTCTGTAGATCACACCTGCACACGCATCTGATCTCTGTAGATCACACCTGCACACGCATCTGATCTCTGTAGATCACACCTGCACACGTATCTGATCTCTGTAGATCACACCTGCACACGCATCTGATCTCTGTAGATCACACCTGCACACGCATCTGATCTCTGTAGATCACACCTGCACCCGATCTGATCTCTGTAGATCACACCTGCACACGTATCTGATCTCTGTAGATCACACCTGCACACGCATCTGATCTCTGTAGATCACACCTGCACACGCATCTGATCTCTGTAGATCACACCTGCACACGCATCTGATCTCTGTAGATCACACCTGCACACGCATCTGATCTCTGTAGATCACACCTGCACACGCATCTGATCTCTGTAGATCACACCTGCACACGCATCTGATCTCTGTAGATCACACCTGCACACGCATCTGATCTCTGTAGATCACACCTGCACACGCATCTGATCTCTGTAGATCACACCTGCACACGCATCTGATCTCTGTAGATCACACCTGCACACGCATCTGATCTCTGTAGATCACACCTGCACACGCATCTGATCTCTGTAGATCACACCTGCACACCCATATGATCTCTGTAGATCACACCTGCACACGCATCTGATCTCTGTAGATCACACCTGCACACGCATCTGATCTCTGTAGATCACACCTGCACACGCATCTGATCTCTGTAGATCACACCTGCACACGTATCTGATCTCTGTAGATCACACCTGCACACGCATCTGATCTCTGTAGATCACACCTGCACACGCATCTGATCCCTGTAGATCACACCTGCACACGCATCTGATCTCTGTAGATCACACCTGCACACGTATCTGATCTCTGTAGATCACACCTGCACACGCATCTGATCTCTGTAGATCACACCTGCACACGCATCTGATCTCTGTAGATCACACCTGCACACGCATCTGATCTCTGTAGATCACACCTGCACACGCATCTGATCTCTGTAGATCACACCTGCACACGCATCTGATCTCTGTAGATCACACCTGCACACCCATATGATCTCTGTAGATCATACCTGCACACGCATCTGATCTCTGTAGATCACACCTGCACACCCATATGATCTCTGTAGATAACACCTGCACACCCATATGATCTCTGTAGATCACACCTGCACACGCATCTGATCTCTGTAGATCAAACACCTGCACACACATCTGATCTCTGTAGATCACACCTGCACACGCATCTGATCTCTGTAGATCACACCTGCACACCCATCTGATCTCTGTAGATCACACCTGCACACCCATATGATCTCTGTAGATCACACCTGCACACGCATCTGATCTCTGTAGATCACACCTGCACACCCATATGATCTCTGTAGATAACACCTGCACACCCATATGATCTCTGTAGATCACACCTGCACACGCATCTGATCTCTGTAGATCACACCTGCACACGCATCTGATCTCTGTAGATCACACCTGCACACGCATCTGATCTCTGTAGATCACACCTGCACACGCATCTGATGTCTGTAGATCACACCTGCACACGCATCTGATCTCTGTAGATCACACCTGCACACGCATCTGATCTCTGTAGATCACACCTGCACACGTATCTGATCTCTGTAGATCACACCTGCACACGTATCTGATCTCTGTAGATCACACCTGCACACGCATCTGATCTCTGTAGATCACACCTGCACACCCATATGATCTCTGTAGATCACACCTGCACACGCATCTGATCTCTGTAGATCACACCTGCACACGCATCTGATCTCTGTAGATCACACCTGCACACGCATCTGATCTCTGTAGATCACACGTGCACACCCATCTGACCTCTGTAGATCACACCTGCACACACATCTGATCTCTGTAGATCACACCTGCACACGCATCTGATCTCTGTAGATCACACCTGCACACCCATCTGATCTCTGTAGATCACACCTGCACACGCATCTGATCACTGTGGAATAACCCAAAAGTACTTCAGCATGCTGTGCACACACACTGTCCATAAAAAAACACACAAAGAAATATAAATGATCACTTTTTGCCTATTAATGGCAGATTAAATATATTTCAGCCCAAGTGTTTCATACTGTTAGACACACAGAGACTTGCACACATTGGACAGACACGACATCATTGTGTCAGAAGATAACTGGTACTGATCATTATAGTTTGCAATTATGAATACTGAGTGTTCTGTTGATGAAGAACTGCAATAAAGACTGACAGAAAACAGGACTCGTGACATATGTGGTGATAAAACTATATTCTCCATCATTCTCTGTGGTATGAACTAAAGTATCAGTTACACCCCTCATGTGCACGTCAACTACTAGTTTGGATGTATTAGAGCTATAAAAGCTTCCTGTCTTTGTTGGCAAGTAAATATGAAATTATCCAATGTGTCTTTCTAATTTTAACCAGAATCACTTGAACAAGCATCAGAACAACATTAATCCAGTTTAATGACTGCAGGTAAGACCTGAAGACTACATTGATTTAATGTCCAAGAAACTGATGGTGTTCATCTACAGTAAACACAATGTAACTTCACAGATCTGCTGTCAAATATACTCATGCCAGTCTCATGCCAGCCACAAACAGCCAAACAGTGCAGTGCATTCATAACCCAAATAACAATCTGCTTTCACAACTGTGACAAAGATGAGATGGCCAGATGTTTGAAATCTTTCAAATGTCTCAGACATTACAGCTATTTTTCCCAATTGAAAAAAACAGTTGATACTGAAAAGATCTGATCTGATCTACTCCTGATCGTCTGTCTGTCTGTCTATAGAACCTGAAAGCAGATGAAACACATGATGTGCTTCATGAGTTCTTGTAAGATGCTGAATAAGTGACACAAAGTTTCTCTCCGCTCAGATCTTCGTGTAATAACATCAACAGTCACAGATGAAATGATTTATACACATGACTTATATGAAGACTTTCTAGCACACAGGTGCTCATTCATCTCGCTATCACTCTCACTGTTTGACAGCACCTGCCAACCGACACTTCACATTAATTCATCTCAAAACAGCACAAACATGAAAGATGAAAGTATTTTACCTGCAGCAACTCATACAAGCTCAACAAATATCCAACACAAATGAAACCATCAGATCCACCAGCATCACTTTCTGCCTGAATGACACACTGGAGTGAGAGCTGTACCCCTAACACACAGAGAGAGAGAGAGAGAGAGAGAGACCACCCCTCACACACACACACACTCTCTCTCTCTCTCTCTCTCTCAGCAGGATTAAAACAATCTTTTGTCTTTGGCTCAATAGAGGTTAAACATTTCCTTCTCTCATGGGCACACCAACATAATCTTGAAAGTTTACTACAACTTAAAGGACAGTTTGTTTACTTCTGTGCGTGTGTGCTACTTGTTATTCATTACTGATGTTCTGCCAATTCAATGTTGTTAAAAGTAACAAACAAAATGCATAAAATAATAAACTTTACGGTCAAAACAGTGAGCGCTTTACGAGGAGTTACACACAGAGAAAGTGTCAGATCAGGAAATGCCTCAGGACAAACATTTCAACTTTAAACCCTTCCCATCAGCCCCACATCAGCAGATGTTACAGGACTAAAGCTCATGCGCTGATGGGAATCTGTATATTGCAGCCATTAAAGAAAGTCTTTTGTGGTCTCTTATACGGTTGCAGTCGTGACAATAGAGGGAAGTTTCCCTTTGAAAGCGTCTCTATTCTCTCCGCCCGGACCGTAATAATGCCGCTCTTTTACAAAAGACCACGACCCGAAACATAATCCAGTGAAAAGTGTTTGTCCGTCACATTTCACAATGACCAAACCAGCCCACTTTCAAAGCCTGTGTTTCACATTACCACTCTTATATACATCACATTACATTTACAAAAACAAACAACTGTACTGAGATCAGAGGCTTTCCACAGGTAAACAGTGTTGGGTTCATCTAACTCAACATGTGCTGGTGGATTATTACTGTAGGTTTAGTTATATTTGTGAGGGTAAATCGCTCTCATAAATAAATAAATATATTAAAGAATCAAACAGCTAAATCATCTATAATCTGAGTAGTTGACGATGTAAAAGATGTTCAATGTAAAAATGCAAAAGAGTTTCTCTCAGGGTAAATTATAAACAATTGACATGTATGGTATGTATGTCCTCATTTAGGATCGAATCTTTCTAGGAATGTTTTTCAGAGATGGGGCACCATATTGCCCATAATGAATGGAGCTCATCTCTGATTGGCTGTCAAAATGAACAGGATTTTGAATCTTCTCAAGTTTGCCTCAAGTGCTGTATGGAGGGGGGACAAAGCTTCCCCTTAAACATAAAGAAGCCCACCGCGGAGCGCCATTTCTGTTGTCTGGGTGAGACGGTTTACAAATAACACAAACACAGCTAATATCCATTAAAACAACATCATTCATCACTGGACTGTCTGTGTAAAACAGCATCTGTGCGTTCACAATGATCCTGGATCACACTGTGATGTCTTATCATCAGCCTGTGGATGCATGAGGAGAATGTAATGTAGGTTAATTTAGGAGGGAATTTGAGACTCAATCAATGTGAAATGTGTTTCTATACATCTGTGTATCAGGTGGATCCTGAGGTTATAATGAGCCGAGACAAATTCTGTATTAAAGCACAAAGTGAACAAATGAAACACAATCCTGTGGGAGATTTAATTCAGCAGCTCAGCACACAAAACCAGGACAATGGTGGCAGTCTTAAGGGATATTTACAAGATTTACTACCCAAATCTCATAGAAAGGACGCTGAGGTCGAACTGCCCCTTTTACATCCAAATACAAGATTTAAAACAACCACACACACAGATAGAGAGAGAGAGAGAGAGAGAGAGAAGTGCACAAACACAGAGAGCAGAACCTCTGCTAAACAACACACGTGACACATTAACACAATTTAAAGACACAACATCTGTTTCTTCATACTGACACATGAATGAGGTCTTCATTAGATCAAACTGCATATGAAGAAGATCAGATCACAGTATGATGTGGAGCTCTGGTCCTCTTCTGCAGGTTTTATTTGTGTGTGTGGGTTGGTTTATGTGGTTTACAGGGACATGAATAGTGTATAATGACATGATTACTATGTTATAACCATGGCTTACTGGGACACAGGAAGTCTCCCCATAATCTGAACAGCTAAAAAAACTAAATGAGAGTTTTATAGATTAAAGACGGCCAACAGGTTTTTGTGACGTTGGGGTTAGGGACTGGGGTAGGTAAGGGGAATAGAATATAACAGTTTGTACAGTATAAAATGCATTGTGTCTATGGAACCGTAAACCACATATGCCCACACACACACACACACACACACACACACACACACACACATTCTGGTTACCATGTTTTGTGGGGACATTCCATAGACGTAATGCATTTTATACTGTACAAACTGTATATTCTATTCCCCTTACCTGCCCCATTCCCTAACCCCAACCATCACAAAAACCTTTCTTGTACCTTAGATTTTCAATAAACCTCATCTTGTTTGATTTATAAGCTTGTTTCCTCATGGGGACATCAAAATGTCCCCACAAGGTCACAAAAACACTGGTATTCCTATCTTTGTGGGGACAATTGGTCCCCACAACGTGATAATTACCAGGTACACACACACACACACACACACACACACACACACACAGATACACAGCACGTCATGAGGGGTTAAAGCTGATCTCCTGCTGGAGCAGATAAAGTCTCATCATCATCACCACACCTCTCTATGAGCAACAGACGGGACACAGACATTAATGTGTGTGTAGCCCACTGTGTCATTTAATTAAACATCTAAGGACACACACACGTTATCAAATTTATAGTAGTATAGTATCATACATAATAGAGTATATAGGTTAGTCAATTAATATGATAAATAACAGGTGTGATATTAAACTAGACATGCCTTTCTATCTTATATGGAAACAATATAAGAGCAGGAGTTAACAAAACACTAAGATAAGCTTACATGCTATGTAACATCTCACAGCAAAGACAATGTACCAGAATTTTCATGAAACTTCATCAAATTGCAATTATAGCCTCTTGCAAACTCTATAAGCTTTATACGAATATCTGTTGATGTTGTGTCATGTATACATGAAATATACAAACATCATAAAGGACAGCAAACATCGTAAGAGAAATCAATTTCGTCTGTCAAACATCATCATGAACTAGCATCTATCAGCAACTCACACCCTCTAATGCATCAATCCCATAATCCTCAGAGACGAACCAATCAGAACAAACAGATCTATAACATCAGACCAGGACCTGAAGCCCAGATCAACAACAAACAGGTGCTGAAAACCATCAGACTGATCTATATAAAGAGAGAGAGCTGTCACTGCAGAATCTTATAATGTGTGTTCAGTGGAGAGACAGGAAAACTTCATGAATCATTCATTTTAATGCTTTTAACAAAAAACAATCAAGCATTATTGATGGGATGTTTGTCATGATATCTGCATAGTAAAACTGTCCTGAAATTACAAAGCTATTCCATCCATTTTTATCTCAAATGCAGAATGATGGAAAAAGGAGTAAAGTTGATCATTTGTCTGTGTATAAGTAGATGGTCTATGATTGATCTTTTTATATCTCTCTCTGTGTGATGTGAATAAAGCGTGTTAGGTCAGAGCCTCATTTCTGTCTGGACGGGTGAAATATGTTTAGCCTGTTTCAGATGTAAAAGCTTCATGTTATTGATCAGGCTGTCATTACGGCCCACGGCACAGAACATTATGAGTGTGCTCACTCATCACTGATATTCACATCACACTGCAAACATATGGGGCTCTATCATACACCCGGCACAATGTGGCACATAGGGCTGTGCAAAAATATTGATACAGCTAACTATCGTGATGTTGCTTTCAAAGAGCTGCAGGTGTTCAGCTCTATTTTTTACATTTTTGATAACAAACAGAGAAAAATGTCAAACAGCTGCTGAATCAAGCATGTTTGTGTTTAAAAACAACACAAATACTGTCTTTTGATTGGTGGACGGGCATTTACTCAACATTAACATCTGCTTAAGTTAAACAAACAGACCCATTCTCTCTAATGAACAAATCACAAATCTAACTCCACAAATAGCCAACACAAGAGTCCAGGACAATGAAATCTCTCATCTCTCATGACCATCATCAGATGTTTGTTCAGATGAACCTGACACTTTTGAAAAATGTTTGTCTGATCTGAATCTCCTTCACTGATTCATGAGCACAGAAGTCACATGAGAAAAGTCCTGGACAGAGACAGACAAGAGGTGCTTTTATTGACCCTCATCTCAAATTAACCAGCTAAACAAACCTCAACCTCACGTGTAGTTAGTAAACCACCATTAATTGAAGTGGTTTGAATGTTAAATGGTATTGTTAGGAGGGGTCTTGTTAACCTCTCTGTTTGTTTAAGAAGCTCTGTGGTCTGATGGACGCAGCTGTCATTGTTAAAAGCATCTGATGTTTGTGTCTCGCTGGCTCAAATGAAATGGATGCCGTACAGAACACTGAATCAACATTTTAACATGGATGTGGGTTAGACTGATAACTTGAAAGCCTTCAGAGAAACTAGTTAAAATAAAATACACTTCCCAGAATAGATTTAAACAGCCACTGAATATCTTTAATATCAGCAGTGCAGTAAATGAATTTTCTGTGATCTGTCAGAGCTCAAAAGTCTTTTTCTGCCATCATATATAACAACCATTGGACAGCTTTCCTGCAGCCATACCAGAGCATTTTTCATATCCTCTTCATTCTTAATAACCGTCAATCCGACCAATCATCACGAGCCAAACACAATGCCTGTCAGAGTCGACCAATCATCAATGGACAGGAAGTACAATGACTTCCAAAGCCGTCCAATGGAGAGGTGGAAATGCTTTTTATCACACAGCGGCCCACACAGCGACTGGAACGCATAGATGGACTTTCTTTTCTTATGATAAACAGCCTGTAATGTTCCCGGCTTTGTCGTGCATTGGTTCAGCGTCTGGTTTATGGCATGGTAAAAATGCTTTGTTCTATTGAAACTTTGACCGTGACACAGAGCGAGAGGTGGTCCGTCGACCCAGACCGGCCCGAAATTCTCTATTACACACCAGAGTTTGAACAATAGAGGCGACAGCCTGTCAAAGGTCGAAGCATTGAATGCCAGCACATTGAATGCCACAGTACAGACGTCAACAAAATATTCATCTTCTTTAAAAAAGCCATATGAGAAAATTAATCTCTTACTGACAGTACAGGGCTTGAAAGTGCGACCAATTTGGAATTAATATTTCCCCAAATATGCACACTTTGAATAAAAAAGCCCCAAATGAACATTGAGTTGTTGAGTGCTTTTATGACAACCATGCAGGAGGATTTTTCTCAATGACAGCGACTGAGGGTCACACTTAAAAATTAAATACAAATTCATAACTCCTGACAAAAATAAAGACAGTACTGTCACTATAGGACTTTCTGAATAAAATAAAGGTCAAAAACTGAATCTAAAGTCTTAACGCTTTTTAATGCCGTATAGTTTTTTGAGGTAAGTACATTTAAACTAACAGTTACTTTGAATTCATGTTAATAAAGAACTCTTTAGGATGCCAGCGTCCTCGTGCAGGTTAACAGGGTTGGGTGCTTGTAAAACTGTGGCGTTAAATGCGATGTGGTCAAAATTGTGGGTGCACCTAACTTTTGAGCTGGTGCACCTAAGAAAAAAAGTTAGGCGCACCATTGCAACCAGTGAAAAAGTTAGTCTCAAGCCCTGCAGTACCTTCTAGTAAACATTTGACATCACTGTACTGTATTAATGTTCTGCTCACTGTCTCAGTCCACTCATCCACTTCATACTGGAAATGGGATGAAGATCTTAAGCTACTTAAACGTTCCTGTGTAACCTGATTTAACAAACTACAGAGTTAACAAGCTTCTGTTAGTGTACTGAGGTCTTCAGTCAGAGAAATATAAACTATACTCCATGATCACTCAATCTCATATAGACGTCAAATGATTTCTGAGCTTTAATTGTCTGAATTCAAATAAATTATTTATATTCTACTTTCAGTTCAGTTTTTATTTCAGTTTAATTCAGTAAAACAGCCTCAACTTATTTTATTTTTTTTGCTAACATTTCTAATTATTTACTTCAAGTTTATCATCTACAATTAAAGCCTATATTTTATTTGAGTTGAATTAGCAGACATAAGGTTAGTTTGAGTTAGTTTTGTTTGTATGTGTACATCGCAACATGATCTCACAAAGTTCCGTGGCATAGTCACGGAATTTTGTGCTCATTTTTCCGTGGCATTCTCACGGATCTCCGCATTTTTCTGTGGCCCTGCTACGGACTGTCTTTTTCCGTGGCATTCTCACGGATTGGTTACTCAACTGCTTTTTCCTATTTTCAAACCATTTTCGCTTCGGTTTAGGGTTAGATTTGGTGTTTGCATTAGTATGTCACTTTAACTATTGGTTTATATAATTTTTTCTGATGTATTCTTTTATATTTTCTAAACTTTAAACAATTGTCACCTGGCGTTGGGGTTAGAGTTGGGTTTGGGAGAGATGTCATTTCATGTAAATCTAACCCTAAACCGAAGCGAAAATGGTAAGAAAATAGGACAAAACAGTTGAGTAACCAATCCGTGAGAATGCCACGGAAAAAGACAGTCCGTAGCAGGGCCACGGAAAAATGCGGAGATCCGTGAGAATGCCACGGAAAAATGAGCACAAAATTCCGTGACTATGCCACGGAAATTCGTGAGATCAGGTTGGTACATCTACAGTATGTACAGTACATCACCATAATGATCAGCTCTTATTAACATTAACATGTCAGGAAGTGATCTGCTGGTGCAAAGATTAGACTACACAAAACCTTTAAATGAAATTCTGTGTCTTACACTGACATCAATATCTGAAGCGTTCACATGAAAACCTTTAAGAAAGGATTTTCCAGTTTACTCAAGCATTTCATCCCAAACATCTCTGACTCATCTCATTCAGTCCCTTATCCAGCACTGTTTACTCTCTCTCTCTCTCTCTCTCTCTCTCTCTCTCTCTCTCTTCTCTCTCTCTCTCTCTCTCTCTCTCTCTCTCTCTCTCTCTCTCTCTCTCTCTCTCTCTCTCTCTCTCTCTCTCTCTCTCTGGACGTATTATAAAAATTAATAACGTAGTATTATTTGGTTTTATGTCTCAATTTTTCTATTCATTTTAGCCAGTTTTGACCTTTGACCAAAGTAAAGTAAAGAATATTCAATAACTGATGTGATCCGTAAGGAATAATTGATGACGGGTTATTGAATTATAAGAAAATCATGCACAACCAAGGTGCAATGCGGCACAACGTGAACCTGCGGGTGTGCATTATTTTCAAATAATTCAAAGGACCGGAGTCAATTATTCCTCTTATACCACGGTTACCACAAACATTCCATTTTACAAGTTAGGTGTGTGGTTATCAGAAATTAATGCATACCCACAGAAAATTTCTCAACCAATCAGAATACAGCATTCAACAGACCCGTGGTATAAAGTAATATAACTGAGCCACAGGCTGTGACCATGTTATTATATAAACACAGCTCAACCAAGAATGTAGTTTGAACTGTCTGAGGTCTCTGTGATGTCACAGATGTGTTTTTTTGATTGGATTGATTCATTAGGTGCTTCAACAGAGCTGATGGTCGCACAATTCAAACCGAATGTCACAACGAAACGTGCGGCCCCACGACACAAAGTCACCATGACAACAGACATGTTTCTACAGAGGACCCTTGACATGCTGACATCATCAATGTCAGACCCATATTTCAGTGTCAGGAGAACAAGTGCAGCCCAGCGTGTCTGTGGGAGTCTACGGCGAGCGCTTGGTGACACATGCTGGATTCTCTCTGTTCTTCACTAAACCTTTGCCCACAGTCAAATAAAAAACAGCCATTAAAGCTCACGACAGACTGCCCCCTATTGAGAAAGCTTCAGAAATAACAGACATGCAGCAAAATAAACCCTTGAATTATGCGCTCATTTATTGCCCTTAAATTCACTGAAGACGTGGAGGTTTAAAGTCAAGCGCTATAAAAATGTACAAAAGATGTAAAACCTGTCAGAGCGAAGATGAAATTCAACTGAAACCTCACAAGAGATCAAAGTCCTCTGTTGCTTTGCTTTATTGTCATGTTAATCTCACTGTTGCTGAAAGAGGGAATTTCTTACTTTTGTTTTTTTTAAAGGATTCCCTAAGAACGCTAATCACATCTATTTCTGTTTAAACACAAAATCAAATAAATCCTGCGTGTATCAGTGCATTAGTTTGCATAAATAAAGTGTAAAACTACATAAAATAACATCTCAGTATAGAGGAAAACATGTGTGAAGGTCCCTATGATGGGGTTTGAGTCTGGACCCTGTTGAAATTAGTGATGAGTATATACATACATATTATGTATTTATTATAATCAGACAGTTCATTGCGATACGATATCCCTGTCAGCGGTGCCAATACATCAAACATTTCATCGATGCAATTACAATTCAATTTGATTTATTTATCAATATTTTAATATTATGAGCCTAGTTAAGCAGTTACATTTTTAATAACTCATGAATGCAACTTAAATATATAAAATGAGCGTCACATAAAATCAAGCTTATGATGGCAACATTCAACAAAGTCTTTAAACTTTCAGCTGGTGCTGGCTTTCTGCCAATCTGTTTTCCAAATAATCCCACGATTTGCGTCCGATGTCTTCTGCCTTTTCGCTGTGTTTTTACCACTTTGTTGTGGCATTGCATTCACTTGCTGACACGAACACACGATAATAAACGAAAATGCGCGCTTTGGAGGAAATGTGTAGATGGACTTTACGTCAAGGAATGAGGAAGCAGAGATTGTCGAGATAAAAGTACCTCATATCGATATTTAATGTATTGTATCGATGCATTGTATAGTTAGAAATTTAATCAATGTATTGATCCATATACACCCAACAGTATTTTCTGTATGTAAACCCACATCAGCAGGTATGGGTTTGTGTTATTTCGTGCAGCTGATGCTGGTGTCTGTGAGGGGGGATGAAGGTTTAGGAGGTGAAGATGGAGGTGGATTTATCGCTCTCTCACAGAACCTGATCTGGACTTCACAGTCTGCCTGCAGGCGCACAACATCTAATTGGATTTTTTTCTAGCATGAAGAATCCAATCTCAAACAAAGCTGTTCAATTTCACCAACCCCTGGCTTAAACTAACCCAGATAAACCCAGATATATTTAACACTCCTCTCCCTCCGTTCCCAAGTGATTAAACGTCCTACTGCCGTGGGATATTTTATATTCTGTTAGACACAACAGCAGTAATCCTAAACTCCTGCAGTCAGGTGCCACAGCGTCTAAATATAACAACAACTAGAAATGAAAATGCCTGAGTCACATCAGTGTGAAATGGGCATGTAGACGATCTGTACTGCCTGAGAACACAGACCCAATGTATTTAACACATGACAGCTTATGTTACAGGTTAACAAAACCAGCATCTCTAGTTACTCTGTAAGGGGTGTGGACAACCTGAACCTTTCACAGGACAGATAAAGGCAAATTGAATCTATAGTATGTGGATCACTCTTCCGGTAGAGCCCTAAAGAGATTCCCAAGAGAACAAGATTATAAGAGCCAACCGAGAACAAACACTTTCCTGTGCTGGAGTCTGAGGGAATCCCTCATCACGGATAACAGGATCTAGTTTAGATTAAATTAAACGACTCAAACTGTTTCAGATGAGCTGTGTATGTCTCAAACTCTTTGTGCTGTCAATAACTATTACTGGAGCTCAAATCTTAAACATTCAACTACATCATACAGATGATGACACACAGGTCAGATGATGGATCTCATGGTTTCAATCAGGTGCAGTATATAAAGGACTGAACATAAACACTGTTCAGCTGCTGTGACTGGAAAAACAAATGCATATTTATTTAGTAAAAACTGGGACATTTTTGTAAGAAAAAAGAGGTTAGAGGAATCTGATCAGAACATAAACCCGACTTAAATCATTATCATGATTGACACATTGATGCTAATGGACACAACACTGCTATGGCAGAATAAACTGTATATACTTCTCATTTTCTCTGTACTTGCTGTCAATGATCTCTACTTAGTATGCAAACTGTCTATATGTCCAATGTTTCTACATAATGGACAAATATGTCTATGTATTACTGTACAGAGCAGTAAACCTGCAACATGTTGTTATGTTTGCACCAAGGATTCCTGGGAAAATACATTTAGATTTTGTCTTTTGACGGGTGAACTGCAACTTCTGTCACTAAAGTTGAGCTAGGCCGGCGTGGTTTCAGCAACCAACCACCTTAGCTTCACCCACGTCCCGTCTCTACCCCTTTTCAATATATGCGCCATGGTAGCGATGGCAGGCACCACCTACTATTGGCTTCAAAAAAGCTTTTCACAAACGCATAGGTGATGTCATGGACACAACGTTCCATATTTTTTTTACAGTATTTTGTTTTCATACAGATCATCTCATCTTTTACTGTAGATCTCTGGAGGTCTTACACACACCTGCTGTTCTTCTCATGATTAAATGATTTCTCTATTGAACAGATCTAATGAAGTACAAAATAAATCAGGTTACTGTGTTTCTACTGACTGTGTTCAGATACAACTCAGGTTTTATTCTCTAGTAAAAATCATTCATCTTGAAGACAAAACATTGGTGTGAAAATAAAACAGCAAGAACATTTATTATTTTAAAAACACTAAAATCTACTCAAACCTTTTCACACAATCTATCATTTACACTTTTCATGTGTATCTGTCCCTGGATCACTCTGAATCCTAAATGTGTCACAGCTGACAGACTGAATTATGTTCCAGATTAATACCCATTGTCCTCATGGCTCACTCTGATTGGTCGGTTTGAATCCCTTGTGTCATGTGATCTCTCTTTCCCTCTCCTCATTATTGTTTTTTTATACTGATGTAATGTGCTGATGATTTTAATGGCTTTCTGACCTCAATCCCCTATAAAACATTTAAAGCCGAGACAAAGATTAGAGGAGAAAGATTATGATTTTAACAAAGCAAAAACCGGTATATAATTCCCCATCAGCACATCTGGGAATATCATATGTGTTTGTGTATTTTAAAGCTTCATATTCCTGTCTGTACTATGAAATCTAGGCATACATGGCCACATTGCACACAAAACTGTTGTCAGATCAGTGTTTTAGTCAAATGTTTCATAAAGACGTCTCAGAGCAGCTGTGAACCCTCCACTAATCTTCTTTCGGTCTCTTTATACAGCCAATGATGAGGAGAAACTTTAACTAAACTCACTTCTGATGTCATGCTTTCATACTGTGTATGACAAATCACTTTGATGTTTTTCTTCGCTCCTGTAAGATAAAAGCATCTGCTAAATGACTAAATGAAAGAAGACGACTACCAAACTCCCTCAACCAACCTCCTGGATTAAAAACCCCTTGCTGTTCAACAATCACCCCCCCCCCCCCCCCCACACACACACACACACTCTCATATACTTTTCTTTCATTTTTATCTGAAGCGTTACATAATGTCAATCTGTCTTTTTTTTACTTATTTCTTGTGATAAATCTTTTGCTTTAGAGGAATGCCCCCAAAAAGAGAAAATAATCAAATAAGATGGATTAATATTTATGTATTTCTAAATTATAGCAATTTCTAATTAGTTAAAATTAATTCAGTTTTATTTCAAATACTTTTTTTGGGTCGACCAGCCAGAAAAAACTTTTTGTACAACTTTCACTTTGGTTAAACTGCCAACACAGACACACCAAACAAAGTTCATGTGGAGTGCAGGGGTGCATGCTGGGAAACCCTGGAGAAAAAATTCCAGATCTTCTTCTTTTGCTCTGTTTAGGATGATGACCCCCCCCACACACACACCCATCCCACTTGAAGATAAAGACAAGAACAACGACCCCACAAATACAGACACACAAAACAGACAGTCTTTGTTCATCCCTGCTTGCCTCTTCAGCTTGAATGCTTCACACACACACACACACACACACACACACACACACACACACACACACACACACACACACACACACACACACACACACACACACACACACACACACACACACACATACATATGCATAAATACAGACACACACACACACACACACACACACACACACACACACACACACAGACACACACACGCATGTACACACAGACACACACACGCGCACACACACACACACACACACACACACACACGCACACACACAAACACACACATGCATAAATACAGACACACACATACATATACGCACACACATACAGACACACACACACACACACACCTGAGAAATGCCATCAAATGAATAATAAAGCAGATCATGTCTCAGATCTCATCTACATTCATTTACTGAAGACAAAAACATTACAGCAAATATCTAACAGGTCATGAAAACAGCAGAAGTACAGCGGCTATGATCTGTCTGTGAGAGGTATTTGAACATCTGAATATATCTATCTATCCTACAACTGATCTTCATTACTCATTTATAAATACAAGAAACAACTCTCATTATCCCACTTCATAAACAATATATGATAAAAGCATTAGTGCCAATGATGAACAAAAGAAAACATTCATTACCCAGAATTCAGTCTGATCATGGTAAAGGTAAGGCATGTTTCCTGTGTTGACAGATTATTGTTGAGGTACAGCAGGTGTTTGCTCTCTGTTGTCTATAATCCTCACCATCACCTGCCTCATCTGTCTGTTACACAACATCCACGACTGGAACGTATATCAAAAATCATACATTACTTTAACTATACAGCATTTACTTCATGATTTAAACTATTTGAATCTTTTCCTATCGTTCCTATGATTGAAACATTATTTCACAGCAAATACATCAAAAATAAGACTCTGTATTATTATTCACTAATATGAATGTGTGTTTGAATACTGAGCTGTTTTGTATTTATGTTATGGTTCCTGACAGCTGGGATCAGGGTCAGAACATTAGCATATTTAAATCTGTTCAAGAGAGGGAAACATGCACTTTAAAGGGATTTCAGAGTGAGATTTAGTGAATAAAGTAGGCCAACAGCAGCGCTTTACATGCTCTGAGGAGCACAACACACGTTCAGACGACTCCATTATGACATCATCATGATATAAAGCATGCATGTGTGTGTTATTGATGTGTTTATGAGTGACCGGCGGACAGCACGAGCCTCTGAAGACTGAATTTGTTTTGTGGCAGAATACCCAGCATGCCTCAGCAGCCCACAGGGTAAATAAGTGGCATTCACATTCAGATGCTGGAGTGGGACCCCCTCCCACAAAACACTTCTTTCCCATGGGCTCAATGCCACCATGACGCCTGAGACATATGCATACCTGGATCAAACACACACACATACACAAACACAATCTATCACATCAGGCATTAAGATATTTCATATTTCAAACTCAATGCTCAAATTTGTTGTCAGCTCACAAACACACAACAGATTTTAAGCAGAACAACTGAAGAGATTACAAGCACAACAGGCTCAGAGTTCAAGTTGTTGTCTTTGGCTGTGGACCGTTGAGGATCTGCTATTGTCCTCTGTGAGTACAGATCCAAATCTACAGACAATAAGAGCGTCTCCATCATTAGCATTCTATTAATTGGGAGACTTGACCCAGTACTGGAATGTATTGTGTGTGCGTGCGTGCGTGTGCGTGTATATGGTAAACCATAAAGCCACACATGGTCTTTTCTAATATTGTGTACTATAGTATATAATTATTATCATAAAATAAACTTTAAATAACAAAACAGAAATAAAATAATTTGTTATTAACCTCCTAAGACCTCCTAACACTTTTTTGTTGTTTGCACCATAATACTTAATTCTGTGTAACTGGAACCTGTTGAACACAATTACAATTACACTGCTTCATGTTTAAAGAAAAATATTTGGTTGGTTATTATATTTATTGGTTCTTCCTAACCCCAAATAGCTGGAAGAAATCTAAAGTGTAAACCAAACCACTTTCTTTAATCTAATAGAATAACATCATCACCACAACACACTGGTTTTCAGTCCACTGCTCGATGTATATCTAATTTATAAATAACCTGAAGCATCACAGCTCCAAAAAAAAAAAAACTGGAGTGTCACATCCCGAGAATTTTACCTCACAAAACATCACCTGGAGCACCGCATCCCCAAAAATTTTACCTCACAAAACATCACCTGGAGCATCACATCCCCGAGAATATTACCTCAAAATATCACCTGGAGCGTCACATCCCCGAGAATATTACCTCAAAATATCACCTGGAGCGTCGCATCCCCGATAATTTTACCTCACAAAACATCACCTGGAGCGTCACATCCCCAAAAATATTACCTCAAAATATCACCTGGAGCGTCGCATCCCCGATAATTTTACCTCACAAAACATCACCTGGAGCGTCGCATCCCCGATAATTTTACCTCACAAAACATCACCTGGAGCATCACATCCCCGAAAATATTACCTCAAAATATCACCTGGAGCGTCACATCCCCGAGAATATTACCTCAAAATATCACCTGGAGCGTCACATCCCCGAGAATATTACCTCAAAATATCATCTGGAGCGTCGCATCCCTGAGAATATTACCTCAAAATATCACCTGGAGCGCCGCATCCACGAGAATTTTACCTCACAAAACATCACCTGGAGCGCCGCATCCCCAAAAATTTTACCTCACAAAACATCACCTGGAGCTTTGCATCCCCAATAATTTTACCTCACAAAACATCACCTGAAGCGTCACATCCCCAAGAATATTACCTCAAAATATCACCTGGAGCGTCACATCCCCGAGAATATTACCTCAAAATATCACCTGGAGCGTCGCATCCCCGATAATTTTACCTCACAAAACATCACCTGGAGCGTCGCATCCCCGATAATTTTACCTCACAAAACATCACCTGGAGCGTCACATCCCCGAGAATATTACCTCACAAAATATCACCTGGAGCGTCACATCCCCGAGAATATTACCTCAAAATATCACCTGGAGCGCCGCATCCCCGAGAATTTTACCTCACAAAACATCACCTGGAGCGCCGCATCCCCAAAAATTTTACCTCACAAAACATCACCTGGAGCTTCGCATCCCCGATAATTTTACCTCACAAAACATCACCTGGAGCGTCACATCCCCGAGAATATTACCTCAAAATATCACCTGGAGCGTCGCATCCCCGATAATTTTACCTCACAAAACATCACCTGGAGCGTCACATCCCCAAAAATATTACCTCAAAATATCACCTGGAGCGTCGCATCCCCGATAATTTTACCTCACAAAACATCACCTGGAGCGTCGCATCCCCGATAATTTTACCTCACAAAACATCACCTGGAGCATCACATCCCCGAAAATATTACCTCAAAATATCACCTGGAGCGTCACATCCCCGAGAATATTACCTCAAAATATCACCTGGAGCGTCACATCCCCGAGAATATTACCTCAAAATATCATCTGGAGCGTCGCATCCCTGAGAATATTACCTCAAAATATCACCTGGAGCGCCGCATCCACGAGAATTTTACCTCACAAAACATCACCTGGAGCGCCGCATCCCCAAAAATTTTACCTCACAAAACATCACCTGGAGCTTTGCATCCCCAATAATTTTACCTCACAAAACATCACCTGAAGCGTCACATCCCCAAGAATATTACCTCAAAATATCACCTGGAGCGTCACATCCCCGAGAATATTACCTCAAAATATCACCTGGAGCGTCGCATCCCCGATAATTTTACCTCACAAAACATCACCTGGAGCGTCGCATCCCCGATAATTTTACCTCACAAAACATCACCTGGAGCGTCACATCCCCGAGAATATTACCTCACAAAATATCACCTGGAGCGTCACATCCCCGAGAATATTACCTCAAAATATCACCTGGAGCGCCGCATCCCCGAGAATTTTACCTCACAAAACATCACCTGGAGCGCCGCATCCCCAAAAATTTTACCTCACAAAACATCACCTGGAGCTTCGCATCCCCGATAATTTTACCTCACAAAACATCACCTGGAGCGTCACATCCCCGAGAATATTACCTCAAAATATCACCTGGAGCGTCACATCCCCGAGAATATTACCTCAAAATATCACCTGGAGCGTCGCATCCCCGATAATTTTACCTCAGAAAACATCACCTGGAGCATCGCATCACCGATAATTTTACCTCACAAAACATCACCTGGAGCGTCACATCCCCAAGAATATTACCTCAAAATATCACCTGGAGCGTCACATCCCCAAGAATATTACCTGACAATATCACCTGGAGCGCCGCATCCCCGAGAATATTACCTCACAAAACATCACCTGGAGCGTCACATCCCCGAGAATATTACTTCAAAATATCACCTGGAGCGTCACATCCCCGAGAATATTACCTCAAAATATCACCTGGAGTGTCACATCCCCGAGAATATTACCTCACAAAACATCACCTGGAGCGTCAAACCCCCGAGAATATTACCTCACAAAACATCACCTGGAGCGTCACATCCCCGAGAATATTACCTCACAAAACATCACCTGGAGCGTCACATCCCTGAAAACGAGTGAATATTATATTACAAAACATCACTTGTATGTGATCAGATTGACGAATATTACCTCACAAAACATCACCTGGAGCATCACATCCCCGAGAATATTACCTCACAAAATATCACCTGGAGCGTCACATCCCCGAGAATATTACCTGACAATATCACCTGGAGCGCCGCATCCCCGAGAATATTACCTCACAAAACATCACCTGGAGCATCACATCCCCGAGAATATTACCTCAAAATATCACCTGGAGCGTCACATCCCCGAGAATATTACCTCAAAATATCACCTGGAGTGTCACATCCCCGAGAATATTACCTCAAAATATCACCTGGAGCGTCACATCCCCGAGAATATTACCTCACAAAACATCACCTGGAGCGTCACATCCCCGAGAATATTACCTCAAAATATCACCTGGAGTGTCACATCCCCGAGAATATTACCTCAAAATATCACCTGGAGCGTCACATCCCCGAGAATATTACCTCACAAAACATCACCTGGAGCGCCGCATCCCCGAGAATATTACCTCACAAAACATCACCTGGAGCGTCACATCCCCGAGAATATTACCTCACAAAACATCACCTGGAGCGCCGCATCCCCGAGAATATTACCTCAAAATATCACCTGGAGCGTCACATCCCCGAGAATATTACCTCAAAATATCACCTGGAGCGTCACATCCCCGAGAATATTACCTCAAAATATCACCTGGAGCGTCACATCCCCGAGAATATTACCTCAAAACATCACCTGGAGCGTCACATCCCTGAAAACGAGTGAATATTATATTACAAAACATCACTTGTACGTGATCAGATTGACGAATATTACCTCACAAAACATCACGTGGAGCATCACATCCCCGATAGACGAGTGCAAATATTTCATCTCACATAAACACGACTCGTGTCACGAGATACAGTATATCTAGGGTCCCGAGCGCGTTTCTTGCCATTAAACTTGTGAATGATGACATTGAAACTGTCAGATCATAACAAACACAAGAGCTACTCACTCACTCAATGCCACAGCTGATTCTGGATCAGATTCTGGTCCGGTCGGTGTGTGTTGTATTCGGTCCAGTTCTCTCACTCTGTATCCGCGCGCAGATCTTCGGTAAATGCATGCAGCTCGCGTGGACGCGCCGACCCAAATGCGCGCAGCCCTCGAGAACGCGCAGGGTTCAGAATCTCACTGCAGCGACGCCTCCGATCACTACTGACCCGAGATCAGTTTGACTGAATAAACCCCATCGATTTATATAAAAGCACATTAAATTAAATACATGATTTAAAACAAAAAACAATGAGGAAGCGGTTAATGTGATATAAAAATACTGTGAGAATATTATATGAAATTTAAAGAGTGTTTTTATTAGAGTAATGATTTTTGGAGAAATGTAGATTTGAATGTTTGTTTTCTGTGTGTTTTGCAGAAGTTCCTGTATGTATGTGTTTAGTGGGACAACACCAAACCCTAAAGGATACTCAATATTTCTGTGAATCCAGTTTGAAATAAACACGTGTTGTGTGCATCAATGTAGCACTGTATATAAATATAGATTAGGACCTACATTACTGTTACTAAAGCTGATAAATCTGTCTGATCTGATATATCCAACATGAGTGAGACGTCTTTAGCAGAAGATCAAACAATGCCAGTAAATGAAGCAGAAACATCACACACATCTCTTACTGGACTCCTGAGGTTTTTAACTTACTGTAATCCAGTGTTTCTCTGTTAAACAAAATCTATCATGATGAAATTATATTTACATTTAACTACTCAGTGTTGTGGGCGGTTTATAAGACATTACTAGACTCTTGGGGTTGGTTTCTTACGCAAGTTTTCATCTCTAGATTTGACTTGGGTCTGAATCTGATACAGTATCTGATGTAAGATGAGAGATGTAAGAACTTACCCAGAAGAATACCCAGAAATCAACAGCGACACCCCGATGATCACTCAACAACATCCCATCATGACAATAAGAACCATAAGCTTTCCTAAAATACTCCAATACCAATGGACAAACACATATAAAGTAATAAAAGGTAAATCTTTATTAATTTGTCAGAAAAAAACCAATCACAACCGTCAAAAGATCTTTAGAAGTTTTTACTTATTTAACTTATCAAAGACACACTGCAGAGATGTTTACTGGAAAACAACTTCATAGATTCAAACTGATTCAGTAAATCCAGTCAGAACCTCATTCACATTCAAACTGATACACAGACACAGAGAGCAGGAGAATAACATCACAACACACATGTGAAATAAATCTGAACTTCATTATGTTTATATATCAGTACAGAGAAAATAACATCTGAATACAAGTGAATGATGTCATAAACAATACTGTAAATATTTGTGTCAAACAATCAACTGCTTTTAATTTAATTTAACTAAATATTTAACTAAATAACAATAACTTTATTAGCATAAATTCCTTCAATAATAAACTATTTGTTTTCAATATTTCATCTTAAACTACAAACCATGAGGAAAACTTTGAGCTGTCAAAATCTTATCAAGACCTCTGAAACTCTTCATAAGTTATTCAAATAATACGAGTGATGATACAGACGAACCACAACAGTGGTTAAAGATACTTGCATTACATCTGGATTGGATGATTTTAAAGTCCCCGTAAAGTCAGATATTAAATGTGTTATGCGTTTGTCACAACACAGAAAAATGCATTATTAAAAAATTGCCACAAATAAGTTATCAAAATCTTGGAAAATCTGTCAGTATTTCCTGCTCTCAAACACTGGGAGCGCTGAAACCACGCCCACTGGCCGAAAGCTGCCATCTTAACTTTCAGATGTCACTACAACCTGATGGATGCTCAAGTGTGTCATTGAGTCACTGTTTTAGCCCCGCCCAAATAATCCTGAACACAGAAATAATAGTTTTACGTAGTTTACAGTCTTTGTGTGGTGTTTCAGCAGTACGTGTCTAACATTTATATTTATAATGTGTGCAGAAAGAATTTTCAAGATTGACTTTACAGGGACTTTAATAATGTGTACTGTACCCAAAAACTAAATCTAAACTACTCATTATGTCCACACACTGAAACGCATGTTACAATAAAAACTCTGATTGATAAAACTACTGACAGCACCATAAAGTTAAAACTAATGTAAAGAAACAAACAACCACGTTTAAAGGACTCACAGGTCAAAGGTTATTCACAGACAGATTCATACTGTATGAATGAGTGTACTGTGATGTCATGAAGTGCTTACATATGTGTCTGCGTGTTTTGTCTTTAAAATGTCTATGGCATTTGTCCAGTCCTGTCAAAATAAACCTTTTTAATTACAATGAGTCATATAAATGATCAAACATGAACAAACACAACATGTACAGAATTCATCTGGCCCATGTTATTCGCTCTGGATCAGACAAACACCTGTTACTGTATGATGTCACAGGTGCTGAGAGCTGATTGGTCACAAAACTTCTCATATATTGAGGTAAAAGTCATATGAATGGTCAAGAGCTCTGTGATCACGCTGTTATTGGCTCAGTGGGTATTTATTTTGCATTACACATTAACATAAAAATATTAGTGTTATTATTTGGGTTTAAATTAATTATTAATATTAAACTCATTAATATTAAAAACTCAACTTAATATTGGAGCTTATTTTATGTACTTTCAACTATAGGTAAAATCACACATTTCATATAAGAAGTCACAAATGATTTAACAGATGCCCATTTTGTCTACATGATATTATGTTTTGATGTCTGTTTTTACTTTATTTTAATCATTTTATATAAAGTTTGAGAAAGTATAAATACTGCTAAATGATAAATTAATAATTCATATAAGTAAAAATCTGTAAAACACAAAACATAAGGGTGTGTCAATAATGACAGATTATTTTTAGGGGGGTCCCTTTTTACTATAGTTTTTCATGTCAACAGGTAATTTACAATGAAAATGATGTAATAAATCCTCTTCACCCCCCTTGAGTTTTATTTGAATAATGTGAATCTCTCTTTACTGGAAACATCTGTCGTCTGGAGTAAAACTCAATTCATTCTTGATATTGAGTCTTTGAGTGATTGTAGAATTTGGCACTGAGTGTTTTGTTACCCAGATGACAGCAGGGCAGTGAGGAAAGTCTTTTTTCCTCCTATCGTTTGTACAAACCCTCGTACATGTGTGCTTTGAGTTGAATCCACTCGGTCAGTCTCTGTTTGGAGCTCTTGTCTCTCATCAGCTCATTCACAGCTCGTTTGAGTTTCTCATGGTTTCTCTCCAGATATCGAAGCCCTTCTGTTTGCATCTGCTGAAGTTTCTCATGTCTGCTCTCGTCCAGAGGAACCTCCTCGCTCATGTACGGGTTAAACCTAAAGTACGTGTGTGGAGGGAGAAGAGCATCCAGCATTGTGTGAACTTCTGCAAAACACACAGAAAACAAACATTCAAACTACATTTCTCCATTTTCATGAGCTACTTGTGTTAGTTTGTGACCAATCTTCTTTAGTTTAGAGGATGATTAAATCTACTTGCGTCATAAGAAATGGCAAGAATATTTGTGATACGACTTGTGAAACATTGGACAGCATATGGTTCATACAGTGTAAACACAAGCGTGCATACACCGGCCTCACCCTCAGTGTCTGTGGCGCTGCTGATGACGTTTGTAAGTTTAGTCTTGAGACTGGTGTACGTGACGCTGTTCCTGCCAGAGGTCTCGAAGCGTCCGGTTCCTAAAGATACCACACACTGCAGCGGGACACCCGGCCACAGACACTGACACTCATGAATGGCCAGAGCTGTGGGGTTATTGATCAGCAAACCTCCGTCCTGCACACACACAAACAATTAAACATCATCATCTTCATCATCACAACAGAACAGCCAGAGAGACACGCCAGACCGAACATGTTGACTTTATCTCATGATTTTTAGCAGATCATTCAGGTCACTGGCTAACCCTACCCACTGAAGACAAAACACACAAACTTATAGTTCAAACCATCTACAGCTATTCTACATCACTAATACAGACTGGACTGAACCGCTTTCATGTCAAATGTAAACATAAATCAAACTCCAGATTCTGAGTCCCACCAACCAAAACATGATGTCTTGACATCACATGAACCTTTAAAACATGTCCAGATGATGATCACTGAACACAATGTAATGTCTGTAGCTGATTCACAATTTGAAGGCTCTGAACTATTAAGAAAGCGACCTCAGAAGGCGAGCACTTAGTCTTTTAAGGTCGCAGCCTCGGAAGTCCACGAAGAGAACTGAAATGAGACATAATTTACGTCACAGTGGAGACTTTTTGTGACTTTTAGACTTTGGAGGTTGCAGCCTTTGAATTGGGACATGGCTTGTGTGTTTGATGTTTGTGTATCCTGTGACTTATCTGCATTAATTAACCAGAGCCTCAGTAATCTCCACAGAAAGCAACATCTGAGACGGACCAGAAACGTCTGACTGTCTAATAATGAAGTAAAGACTCATTTCATATCAATGTTTGCTCAGCGAGGTTGATTAACGCCTCATTATTGAGGCTCTGCAGATATATGGAGATTGACCATGCTTTAGGAGGAAAAGGGCTCTAGAAGAGTTACCCCACAGGACAACGACCCTGTTACCATTAAAGAAGATAAACTGTCAGTGTGAAAGACAGCAGAGAGATATATGTTATGGCCTACCCACAAACCACCTCCAAAAGATCCCTGTCCTAAAAAGAAATTAAAGCTCATTGTAAAGCAGTTTGTCTTCACCATACAGATCTACAGATTCAACAACAGCCAATCAATGGTTTAGCTGAACAAACAGTTGACCAATCAATGTCTAGGAATCTCACTGATCACACGGGTCATTTACATAAAACAACTGAATGAAGAGAACAGATGTGTGAAGATCTTTAGGTGATTTCTGTAAATTAGGTTCATCTGAATGACTCAGTGTCCTTTCAATAATTCATTCCTATCAATAACTGCAGAAACACTGAGATGAGAAAACTCAGAAAGAGAGAAAAGTACAAGATTTAAAAACCTCTGTGACTATGGAGGAGTTTTCAGCTATGATTTATCACTAGAATATCAAACACAGCAATACTTCAGTAAAAATATCTATACTGTATATTTGAATATGAAAATTACCCAGTGATCTCTCAATATTTATATTACAACAAAAACTAAACGTCACTCCTTTATTCAATACCACAACAATCCTGAAACTTCATGACAACACAAACTTCACACACAAGATTAATGTCTTTATATTTTCTCTAAAGCAAGGTTACAGAGGAGATCAAGCTAAAGCCTCCAGTGACTGACAGGTCAAAGTTCATTTCCTCTTAAAAGATCTGACCTGCTAATGTCACTCACAAAAACACAACGGGTCAAAAGTCAGAGAGGTTCAGGCGAGATATTTCCTCTACAGAAAGATCAGATCAGATCAGATCATTGACTGAGTCATTCTGATCACTGCTCATTCAGTCTTTAAAAACATCAATTCTCTGTTTATTTATTTTCTGTTTCTGGTGTTATTGTGACTCAGATCAAACTGAATCATTTACTGAACAGAATCTGACTTCAGTAAACTGGATGAACATTGAGCTATCAGTCATAATCACTCCTAACCGTATAACTGAATCAATGAATGTGTGTTTAGTGTCAGTGACCGCTGAAATAAAAGCACAAAAACATGAGGTTTAAATCTGTTAAAGATTCCTGCAGATTAAAACACGATACAGTGATATTAATAAAGAACAGAGATCAATTCTGTGTGACTGACAGACAGACGTGACATTTGATTGGTCAGTGCACGAGGTCATTACAGAACAGTATGTCATTACTCTTGACTAGTTCTCTTCTGTGACCTCTGACCTCTGCTGTAAGTGAGGTTCAAGTTGTGGCAATTAAAACCCAAAGGTGGGAGCTCCATGTGGTTGAAAGAGAGAGAGAGAGAGAGAGAGATACAGATATGATATTATCCCATGACATGAGTGCAGTGCATGAGAAACACTGTGTTGTTGTTTATATTATGATCTGACCCAGAGCTGATAATTCTCACAAACCTAAACTAATACTTTATTTGACTTTATATATGTTTTCAATCAGCAAATACAAATTAAACACTAATTAAACACTAAACCTTCACGTGTGTTGCAGAGTCATCATAAGGAAATTAATCGGATGTGTTTGAAATGAGTGTGCACTGAAAAAAAATTATTCATTCAATGTACTTAATTTTTTAAGATAAGTGGTTGCCATCAAATTATTTAAGCTACATTTAAACAAAAAAATATTTAAATAAAAAACTTTTGTTTAAATGTTGATTTCGTCTACTTACCTTAAAAAAATTTAGTACATTGAATGAATAATTTTTTCTGTGTGTGTTTGTATTGATCTGACAGTGATGTTTACACTGTGTGAATAGCATGACTGTTAATGTATACACTCAAGTTTAAAAGGTGTTAAATCTGATTGGATGAGATGGGTTTGATGTAAGTGTAAAACAATCAATAATGACACACCTGTGACTGTGTTTCTTATAAGAGATTACTGATGCTCATAGGCTTTATAAAAGTTTAGGGTGATCCAGAAAGCATCACTTCTGCATGATAATATCACACTACACAATCTATCATGGTGAATGATCTTTGACATCACTCATTGAGACTCTCTGAAGTCAAGTGTTCATCTGTCTGCAAGAAGATCAGAAGCAAATTTACCACTGACCACACAACAGCTTCATTGTGTCACATAACGGCACTGTGGGTGTCTGAGGAAAATCACAGGATAGGAACCTTGTGACACTTTCCCATAATGCCTAGAGCCTATTCAACACTCAGACCGCTACAAATGTGAACACTGAATGTCTCTGCATTCGACTCGGTGTAAAAGATAAGACTCGTGTGCACATCTACGTGAGCCGACTGGAGACAGGAGTACGAACACACAGTCTGAAGAGGAGATTACTGGAAATTACCCATCAGTCCCTCCAATTTAAAAGTGAGTAAAACCAGCATTATGCCTTAACAGGTCACATTTATATGCGCTTCGGCTGTTCATTTACATCACAACAACAAACCAAAATTTGTGAAACAGTGACATCGTGCACATCTGTATTACATGTTCATAGACAATGTGACATCATCAACTATATGCCAAGCATCCATAATAAATATTCATGGATATATTTCATGTTTGTCATGTAAATGTACCCTGAAAATCCATCAGACATCTCACTTAAGCTGATAGACTGATATAAACCCATCTAGTAAAGTCGGCTATATCTAGAAAGCTGCCTCTGCAAAGACTGTAAAACAAGAAAACAATCTGACCGCTCTGATACCATCACAAATCAAACACACAGACGCGTGATGCTGACTCTTGTGTTTTCCTGAGTAAATGATGTAAATATACCATACACTGACATCCTTTAAATCAATGTAAAGAGAAAACCATCACAGATCAATGTGACAATGACCATCACAGACATCTGGAAATATGAGTGTGTCTCTGCTGGTACTGTAGCATGAAAAGATTGTGGCTGTTGGTGTCACGCTCAATGTAAAGTCTGGCCCACATAAATTCATTCTGTCAAGAATCACCCACAGTCTGTTTCTGTGAAAGCTTATATATGTTTCAGAGACATTGGTAAACAAGCCATATCCTCATGCAGACTCAAACACCTTAAATCAGATGATTTCAGTCAACATTAAATGTGTCATGCATATCTCAAACTACGTTTGGTCTGACCTGATGTAGGTCGTTTCCCAGCGCAAACTCTTGGAAATACCCTGGAGCGGCAGACGACGCTCGGATCGCCTCCCACATCTTGTGCTTGCAGCCGCCGCGGTAATGCGAGCGCACCCCGGGCGGCAGGATGTAGTTCCTGAAGACGTAGGCCTTTACTGGTGGCCCTTTGTTTCCCACGGTGCTCACCGCTGCCACCTGGTGGATAACAACATCCACAGCGACAACAAGCTGAAGTCTACTTCTCTCAAAACTCACAAACACATATGAAAGACATTCAAGTCAATTAAAATCACCCACTTTTGGGCAGTCAGGGTTACGTGACGATTCAATGAGGAGATCTGAGCCCATTTTCTCCCTGTGGAAGGTCAAAGATGAAATGAGATGAGGATTTTCTTTTCCTATTGTTTGAGAAAAACATTCAATGACTCACTTGAGAACTTTTTCCCAGATCTCGCTGTCGTAGAAGGCGTGACTCCAGCCCATCTTTACCGTTCCTACAATCACGTTCTGTCTGAAGACATCCGAGCTTAACTTCCTGTAGAGATCCTCACACTCCTTCACAGGCATCTGAAAGACTCCCAGCATGAAGCCCAATATAGCACCTGACACACACACACACATACATCTCTTATTCACATCTATAACGGCACAGGCGTAGAGAAGCTGCTGTAGCAGTATTAGTAGAGAGGACTCTTACCGGTACTAACACCACAGATGTAGTCAAACAGTTGGTAGATGGGTCGTCCTGATAGCTCCTCAAGTCTGTTTAGAGCCTGAAGAGCCATCAGACCCCTGAGGAAACACACATAATGAATGCAAAGATGAAACCACAAAAGTTTTGTGAACGGCAAACAGATCTAAGAGCAGTCGGGTCACCTGGTTCCTCCTCCATCTATGGACAAGATGCGGATGCCTCTCTTCTTCACCGGCTCGATGTAGCCCACCAGAGCCAAAGCCTCCCTCACAGCGGCCTTCAGGGACACATCGCTCGCCTGGCGCAAGCGGAGCAGACACGGTATGACCTTCTCCTGAGACCGAGAGAGAGATTTAACATGTTAGAAAAGAGCAAGAAACTCTTCTTCCCTGGATGACCAATGATGGCTGGGGTTAAAATCACCAAAGCACTCGCCTTGACGGCTACAGATCGTGTTTCTGGAAACTTCAGCAGATGAAGACTAAGTTCCTCAACCCTACTGATGTAGAGTCGCACGTCTGATGCCCGATGAAGAGCCTGGACCAGAGCCCGGGTTCGATTATCCACACTTACCCGAGCAATGATCTGAACAAGAAACATAACATCTGCATTTTTTGTCGAAACTTGACAAATACCAAGAATAAATTCAACTGGAAATCAAAGCTTGCATGAACATTTATCTCACTGACAGGTCCAGACAGGCCTCACATGCTATGAGCATCTGTGTGAGTTTATTTTTAAAAACAGTTCCCAGAAAAGGCCTGAACATAAGATCTCATCATACAGTGCATCACATTACATGTACATTCAGTCAGTAAGCATGTGTAATCTACAGCAGGGACAGACAACTGGCGGCCTGACGGTCATCTTTGTCTGATTTAAAATCAGCGCTTTAAAGCCACCTTTCCACTGTACACAACAAATGACGGCCAATAAACCACAAAGAAAATTACTAATTATCAATCCCTTTTGGTTTAATTTCATTAATAACACTTGGCATAGGTGTTTATTTACTCATTTATTTATTCCACTATGGTGAATATTCGTATATTAAAGGGTAATGTGCTGGAAAGAGCATCTCTCCTATTTTGACACAGATTTATAATTAAACTAAAATACGACTACCACTAGAGGGCGAACTCAGACAGTCGTGTCCAAATGCCGTGTACAGTGGAAAGGCAGTTTAGCCTTTATACTTTATAAATATTATAAACATGAAGTGCAATTTAAGTCATTAGGAGAAGACTGGCTATATGTCGTGATTGCATGCATATGTTTACTTGAAATGTAACAATTTACGAAAGTTAAAGATATAAACAAATAATGAACTATTAAGTTGAACTATTAACATTCAGCTTTTGCAATGTTAAACTGCAATTGTTTTTAAAATATTAAAAAAGAAAATATGAGTTTTCAGTAATTCATTTAAAAGGTAAAATACTAGATACAAGAAAGAAATGTGCATCTTTTTTGTTTTTTATTGTTTTTAAATATATGACCTAAGTAACAAAAACAACATAAGTTAGCCTATAACATATATAAATAGGTAAAAGTACAAAATATAACAGGTAAAAATAAGGGTAAAAGTTTAGCCCGAATCATATTTACATTTTTTAAATTTGAGTAAAGAGTAGTTAAAGACCCCTGATCTACAGTATTTTACCGTTAACATGTGAATTTAAAACAGTAAAACTATATTGGGGGTTATGCTGATGAAGTCATTGAATTTCTGTTCCTACTGTGGACTAACTGACAGCCAATCAGAAAAGACATTTCATTGTTTCATTACCAGTTAAAGAGATAGTTCACCCAAAACTGAAATTTCTGTCATCATTTACTCCTCCCCTCATGTTGCTCTGATGGTAAGCAGCACACAGTCGACTATATCCAGGTTTAGTAGGAAACACAAATACTATGAAAGTCAATGGGTACCATCAAACGTGTTGTGTTCAACAGAATAAAGAAACTCAACATGAGGGTGAAGAAATGATGAGAGGATTTTATTTTCGTGTGAGCTATCCCTCTCCTCCTGCTTTAGGAGTCTCCAGGTACCTTCTCTCTCTGGAGCAGCAGACGTTTGGCTCTCTCATCTGGGTCTCGCTGATCTTTACTCGCTGAGGCTTCGTTGGGTTTACTGCTGCTGTTTTCAGCTGGAGAGCATTCCTTTGCATTCACTTTAGCTTCATTTCTGAACCTGGGAACCAGCGGGGTGATGTAGTTTCCCACAAACGTTTGGATGCTCGGCGCTGAGTGGGTAAAGTAATTCCCGAGCCCTTTACTCACAGTGAAAGCTGAACTTGGGGTTGAGGGTTCGTTCTTTGATAGCTGTCGCTCTTCATGAGGACTTTGATCGTTTTCATATTGTTGTGTCAGATCGGCGTGCACAGATTTCTTCTCTTCTGTTTTAATAAAGCTGCCAAAGTAAGAGTTTATATGATGAGACAGGTAACTGTAGGTCTCACCCAGGTCAATGCTGAGGGAGCTTGGGTGAAAAAGGGGTGTGGTCTGTTGAGTTGTGACAGAGCTTGTAGGCGGAGCTGCAGTTTTGTCCTGAGGTTTCACAGTCTGTGAGGTCACGCTTACATTATTGGTGCTGTGACAGGCGGCTGTCACTTCAAGCTTTTTCCTTATCAGAGTTTCAGTTGTTGTGGCAGTGGGCGGAGTCAAGGGTAAATTAGGAGGTGGAGTTAAGTTTGACAATCTCTCTTGCTCTTTACCTGACAGCGTTTCTGGATTTTCTTCCTGAGTCTCAGCCTCTTGATTGCTGCTCGGTTTGAGTCGGGCGATTCGGGACCGAATGTCTAGTTGGGTCACGCTCACCGCTTTCGAGATTAAATCTAAAGTGCTCCGCAGACGCGACATGCCATATCTCAGGTCTGTTGACCCACGGTACACCGTTGTGCTGAAGTTAGAGATGTTGGTGTAGGGCTCCACCCGAAACCTACAGAAGCAGAACCTCCGGCCTGGCGTGAGTCTCTCTGTGCTGCACGACGGTGTTTTGATGTACAGACGACATAACGGCTTCCTCAGCGGGTAAACAGAGAGAGAGACTGATGCCCGTCGGCCAGGTCTGCGCCATACATGCAGCATACAGGAGTCCAGCAGACAGACGAGAGTCATCACATCAGCGTCACGAGATCAGACCAAAACCTTCTCATCTTCACTCACAGTCTGATACCTGTCAACACAATCTGTGTCTTTAACAATCTTTCCCTTAACAAACACACTACCATAATAATAAACACACAATCTGTCATTTAGTTTGTATGATGTAAATAAATACAATATTTACATACGTCATAAAATTACGCTATTTATATCTGTCATCAAAACTATGGTTAAATATTTCAGTGTAAACTAAGGTTACTACAGTAAATGTTAAGACCGTAACATTCAAAACATGCTTACAATGCAAACGCGTTTCTGATGTTTTGATTTTATGGTATTTATGACATAGTTAAAGTAGCAAAGGTTAAGTTAACTTAACATTTATATTTTACATAAACACAAACAATATATTGTTTACTTTATGAAAAAAATTCAACACCCATAAAACGATAAAATAAGAGGTTTCATATAAATACGACATTAAATGTAGGACAAAAGTTACCGGGTCACACAGATATAACTGGACAAAAGCATTATTATTACTATAATTATTACAATAAACACATACCTGCTGGTTAAAGACTGTGGTGTTTGAATGTGGGCTAAACAGTTAAAGATATTTGAGTTGTTTTACTCGCGTCAGCTTGTTTACGGGTCAACGCGATAGACTGATCAACATACAGCGCGCGACCTCTTCCGCACTCAGTCACGTGATCTTCACTGAAGCATTTGATTGGCTGCATGATTGAATTATTATTTTTAGTAGAGCCATAGATGTGCGCTGAAGTGCAGAAAATATGAACAACAGATCGAAAAGATAATGGAAGAATTTAGAAAACTTGGGTTGTCAGTGACAGAAAGAAAGAACAATGCGGAAAAAGTTTTTGGAATATCTTAATAATGACGGGACTGATGTGATGATGAGGAGATGAACAGTACACGAAACAATCCGGAAGATGGAGGTGTTGCAACGCTTTTGGATGCAAGCTGCCGCACTACACTGTTAAACCTAAAGAAAGACTGAAATCATATCGTGTATATTGTCTAGGTAACAAACAGCAAAACACGTTTCGTTCCTCTTTGCATGATACAGAAGAATATTATATACCTCTTCGATACTTTCGACGATATCAATTCCACAATCCACCACGAGAGCGCGCTCAGATTTTCGCAAAAACATCTCCGTAAACAGCAAAAAATGTGGCATTTTCTTAATAATGAGTAGTTTTAACATTCTGGATTTATTCGGTCCACACATGGTGAGTAGTACATTTGAAATAAAGGGATAGTTCACCCAAAAATGAAAATTCTCTCATTACTCACACTCATGTTGTTACAAACCTTTATAAAATGTCTTTGTTTTGATGAACACAAAGGAAGAGTACTACAGAAGTGAATGGGGCTCATAACGGGTTGGTTTCAAACATTCCTTAAAATAACTTCTTTCGTGTTTATCAGAATAAATACATTTATACAGGTTTGCACCAACATAAGAGAGAGTAAATGATAAGAGATTTTTCATTTTTGGGTGAACTATCCCTTTAATATTGGACAATAAAGCCCCTACAGAAAGCCACATATAGAACTAATAGGGGCAGTTTCACAGAAAGGGTTTGTCCTAGTCTCAGCTCATATGACAAACATATATATTTTCAAATATAAAAAATTTGTACTGAAATATTTTTTGAAATTTGTTTACAAAAATTTATTTTTCACTAATATATTTATAATAATGATATAATAATTATAATGTATATATAATTCTTATATAATTATTTAAAACTAATGACATTTTGAAGAATTTATATTCATGTCACATTGGAAGAAAATCCCTGTATGTTACAAACATGTAAACATAACAGGATTGAAAAGATTAAAATGAAATATATTTTCAACTGCAACCTTATACATTTTATACTTATACTTTATACATTTCATACTAACTTCATTCAAATTCAAAAACAATTTTAATTAAGCTTTACTTTCTAAAAATTTTATTTAGTATATATGTAAACATATTTTTGGCCAAAGACATTTATTTTTGGCCGTATGGGGGCCTTAACTTTAAAACACTTTGTACTGATGTATCGTATATCTATTGTTTTGTCTGAAGTTTCACACTAATATATTTTTTGTAAGGTTTGTTTGTAAAAACTACTTCAATATTCTAATATAACTAAAGCCTATTCCTGCATTAATCTAAACCCTGTCTGAGAAACTAGCCCATAGCCATAGTGAATGACAGATGAGAGGCTATAGAGTCACACAAGAGCTTTAATGTCATGTCTGTTTAATCAAACTCTTGCCTGTTACAGTTTACACATGCGGCTGACATCAGCAGTCAGTTCTCTGAACAATGCAACCCCAACCCGTCACTACTGTATCTCAGTATCTTACGGTTATACTCAACTCTTCTCTTTATCTCCCTCCAACAGACTGAGGTCTCCAAAACTCATCTTTCTACTACGTGACCTACCAACGGTCCGCTTGACCCTATGAGCTCTCATCTCTTACAGTCTATCACTCCAACATTATAAACATATCCACCATTACTACAGGAACCGTTCCCATCTCATTTGATCAGATTCTGCTTAAAACAATTCTAGTACTGACTGGACTACAACTACAGTATAGTCAGTGATCTGGTTTCAGTAAAGGACATAGAGTCTTCAGAGACTGCCCTTCGGTCTGATGTGGAAAACATATGCAGGAATGACAGGAAAGAGCCAAAACTCCATGTCATTTATCCTCATTCTTCTCAACCTCTATGATGTATTAAACACAATAGCCATCAGATCTCCACTGTTCATCCTCTTCAGCCTGGGGTCTAGACTGGATCTAGACTCAGCTGGTTTAACCCTTAGGAAAATTAAACAAACATTTTAAGGAAAAGCAGAAATGTTTAAAGAGGTCATGTCATGAAATGAGCAAGTACATTTTCTTTAATATTTTAGTAACTGTCAGAACTTAAAATTTCAATGCCAAATTTCAACAGATAGATCAAAATAGTTATTAACATTGGAATTTAGGTTTAGGTTCATAATTCAGTGCTTAGATTGATGTAAGAGATAAGGTTTAATCCTAATCATGTTTCTCTTATATTATTTGTTTATAAATGTGCAGAAGCTTGACACATCTATTAATAATGCTTTATTAAAATGTCATCACTTTTTATTTTATAAACTCATTTTTGTGATTGTGGCTTTGCAGTATCAGTGGGGGAGGGGTCTGAGATGTGCGTCTGACGTCAGCACGCAAAGACCCTAACCCGAGACTGAAGCTGTAAACAATAAAACCCAGCCCGTCCGTCATCCATGCACTAAACATGCATCTGTCCGCGGTGTCGGTGCTGTTATCGGTGCTGTTGTGCCTCCTATGTGGCGGATTCGCGCGAGGTGAGTGCGTCTTTAATCCCGCGTCGCGTTTTATGCGCTGACGCTGAGATAAGGCTCGCGCGAGCAGCTCTGCTAACGCTAAAACCGCTACCTTCACGCGTCTGTTATTGTGACAAAACGCGTCGATCGGCCGGTGTACCGTTAATATTCACGACGGCTTCGATCACAGATGAATTTTAAGAGATGAAATTCGTTAAATGCAAGCGAGGATGCGCGCGTCCGGTGCTCGGCTCCGATATTTAAAAGATTCAAGGATAACTGGCTAACACATCCAGCTTAAAATGGATGAATGAGACACCATGATTTACAATCATCACACGACATTATTTATCCTTATATACAACATCACAGACCATCATTACACAACATCATGACCACACAACATCATGATCACACAGAACCATCAAAGGCACACATCATCACATAGCATCACATACCCTCATTACACAACATCATTTACCATCATCACAATTAACACAACATCATAATTTACCATCATTACACAACATTATGAGCACACAGCATCATATACCATCATCACACAACATCATAATTACACAGCATCACATACAATCATTACACAAAATCATCATCACACAACATCATTTACCATCTCGTGTTCATTTGAAAACAACACATCTCCTGTATTATACAGTCCAGCTTTTCATCATATGAAGACTTATAAACAGCAGAAAAGATGATTTGAAGTGTGTGCTCATCATCTCTGACTCTGTTTGTGTAATCCAGGTTAAAGTCTCATAATCTGAGATATCAGGAACATCAAAGTTTGATTTTACTCATTGATTTCAAAAACTTGGTCACAATCTTACTCAGTCAATATTAAAGATATCAAGATGATATTTTCACAAGATATTCTTTATTGATGTAGGATGAGTTTATGTAGAAATCGTTCATCACACATTTATACAGAACTGGGTGCTTTTATTTTTTTTTTTATAGAAGATGATGATGATATTAAATGTCATGGGTGAATATTTACTGACTGATTTCTCAAACTTTTTCATGACATTTCAATTTAAAACTTGAATTAAATAAAAGTTAGTGCTGTTGGGTAGTAGGGTTATTTCCTGAGGTTTAATTACACTAACTTTATGATCAATTAAAGTATTTTATAAAATTGAACCAATTCATTATTTTGCAGATAAGGTCAAAATAACAAATATGACATAATATTTTGAGCCAAATTACAGAGGGGCATTAAAAATATGACTGCATCATTAGTTTATTTTTACACAGAGATAACTAGGTGTGTTAACCAAATTAAGCCGGATGTGTTGTCATTGACCCAAACACTTTTCATTTTACTTTAACTCTTCAAACATTTGTACTATCAAAACACTTGAATGGCTCCTGAAGGTTGACAATCTGAGCCTTTTGATCATTTATGGTTTATTAAATTCATTTCTTGCTTTCCATCTGCCAATCGCTGGTGTTTTGTTGAAGAGCAGATGTGATGGATTTGAACAGTGAGTTTTGAAGCGTGTTAGATTAGACGGCACCAGATTTGAGTGAATTGAGTACAAAAAGCCTCTTAAATGAAAACCGTGTACATCAGTAACACTAAAATAACTTGTATGTATGGACTACAGTATATATTTTAAGGCTAAAATGTTAGATTTTTTTATCACTAGTTTTGAATATTTCTAAATAATAACAGTAACATTTATTTCTGCTTTTTCTTGTTGTTGTCCATATAAAGTCTATTTAATAACTCACAACACACAGTGATGATCAATAATGTAATTTATTAAAAGCCATTAGTTTTTTTTTAAAGCCAATTTGAACTTGATGCTAGCACATTGTGTTAGAATTTGACAGAATGTGTAAAAACAATCTTCTTTTAAATTACAACCATTAATAAATGCTACAATAATACAATTTTATTTAGATTAAAATAGACTGTGAGATTCACCTTCTTTTCATTTTTAAATAGTTAGTGTTTGCTATAATGTACAAGGATTCTAGTAATAGATTAACTAATCTCTGTGTAAAAGTAAAACAATAATGCTGTCATCCCATCTTTATAAAGTCATTTATCACCCTCCAAACTTTAAATGAACATTCTTATTTTCACCTCCGTTAACAAAATATTGGATTACTCAGTAAATATTTGGCAAATAAATAATGATTAAAGCGTCATGAAACGCTAACCAACACTATTTTTAGATGTTAACAAAGTAAGATGTGTTACACATTATAAAAGACAATGTTAGTATCTGTTAATTTTAACATTAGGAGAAAACGCCCATTTAAATAGCATTTTTCAAAATGATAGTGATGTAGACTGGAGCTGAAACAGCGGAGTTTCATGACGCTTTAAAGGTTGTGTAGAACATAAAACTGTATTTATGTAGTCATAGATGAATAATAAGAGTTGTGAACATGGTATAATAACATATTGTGAGCCTCAAACACAATTGTTTCCTTCTGATGTTACAGTCATGATGTAAGACTCCTAACAGTAAATTAAGTACAATGTTGTTACAATGATAACAACTAAGTTGTGACTGCTGAGTTAGGGTTATATGCTAGTTAATGCTATATGCTAACATTTAGGCTGAATTTCTACTATTGACAGTTACGTTTTGTAGGTCCATACTGAAAAAAAAACACAAACTTACCACTCAGAAACGTCAATTAACAATCTCCAAACAATTGATTATTCCTTAAAATCTGATAGAGACTCAAACATAAGATCTGTTTACACACACACAGAGCTACTGAAGGAGAAACAGCCAATCAGAGCAGAGCTCAACATTATTATTCATGACCCTTTCAAATAAGGGAATAATAGACCATTTCATTCTAAAGGCAAATCCCAAAGTTTAGTTATGACTTTGGTAAGATGAGCAGATCAGTTTCATCCCTGATATTCACACATCATTTTTTTTGTTGTCAGCCCTTAGGTTTTTTAAACCACAGAAGAATATAAGACGATGAAGTATATTTAATTGTGTGTTCATACATCAGTTAGTTATGTCGTGTTAATCTGATTGGATAGCTATGTTAATATTTTGTATAACAGCACTGTTTAATTTTTCTTTGTAACGCTGTTTTAATGATGGAGCAAAAAATCCACCAACCATTATCTGTGTGAAATTTCTAAGATCTTGATATTACTTCTGTTATATAACAGTTTTTGTTCATATAAGCAGTGAATAAAGTAATATTTCTGATATTTCCATAAGTGTTTGTCAAACGCAGTGATGTTTGTGTCATAAACAGGTTATTACAGCAACCCCTTAAACAAGTATATTCGGCACTATGAGGGTCTATCGTACGACACTGATGAAGTTCATGAAGCTCACCAGAGAGCCAAACGAGCTCTGACCCATCACGAGAGCTTCTTACATCTGCAGTTTCACTCTCACGGCAGGTAAATAAACATCTCTACTACTCCAGATCTGTGTTTTCATCATCATCTTCAGTATCTGACTGTAGACATGTCTTGATCAAGGTTTACATTTATGAATGACTTTGGCTGTAGGGTTAGATGAAAGGCAATGCAATGAGGAAACATTTTGTGCTCTCACAACAGACTATAACTTTAGACTAATGGCCAGTGTGCGGTTAAGTGAGGGTTTCCCAGAGGAAGAGATTTCTTTAAAAGCATTGTAACAAACATCTTTACTGTCACCATTACCCTTAAAAGTGTTTTACAATAATCTCTGTCAAAACACGCCAATGGAGAAGCCATTTCTTAAACAATCATAAAATCACCCACCGTGTTTGGTGTTATGATCCCTTCATTTTTTTAAGGAATAAGGGGTACTAAGGTAGCAACGCATAGCAGAACTTGAGGGAATACTTTAGCATATAAGGGTCTTTTTTTTGGTTCCTTAAGTGAACCCTTATGTTTTTTTCTTGCAGCCCATGTTTCATTACCTTAACTTCATATCTGTGGGATTTCTTAGCTTAAGAGCTTTCATGCAACCTGGCACAGATTTACTAACAGCTCTTGCCAGTGCAAATGCATCTTTTGCCATTAAAAATCTACTATTAGGATCTAAAGTAAACGTGATGACATTGATCCGATGTAAAATAATGTTTCTGATCTTTTTTTATTTAGATTTCATTAGATATTTCTATGTCACTGTCATAAGTTTGTGCTTTGCAGAGGTTAAGTTCAGGGTCAAGTTCTTGTTCAGTATTGTATCTGTATGTTTTTTGATGTTAATATAATTGGAGTGTATGTAAGTTTTATGTCTTGCCTGACCTTCCCCCTCACAGACATTTTAACCTGCGGATGAAAAGAGACACCAGGATGTTTTCTGAGGACTTTAAGTTGGAGATGTCTGGACAGGAGGTGGATTATGACACCTCTCATATCTACACCGGTGAAATCTATGGTGAGAGTCCATTCAGAGCAAATTAACACAACTGATAATGTTTGATCTTCTGACAGGATTTCATTCAGCAGATTTCATCCAGAAATAATAATATCTGTCATTATTAAACAATTTTATATTTCAGATAAGATTACAAAAACAAACAGCCTGTTTCATGTCATTTGCTGTGCTCTTTCTGTCAAGATTTTCCTTCTTCTCGTGTGATAATATAGAGGCACTGATCTGAGATCAGGTTCTGATTCTGTTGTTTTGTAGGAGAACAGGGCACTCTGAGCCACGGCTCTGTCGTAGATGGGAGGTTCGATGGATTCGTTCAGACCCATCGAGGGACGTATTACATTGAACCAGCTGAACGATACCTGGAGGACAAAAACGTTCCCTTTCATTCGGTCATCTACCACGAGGACGACATTCGTGAGTGGATTTAAGTCATAGAAACTCAATCTGGTTTATTATCACATAATAAAAAAACATGTCCTGCAGTTAGGATTAGGTTTGCTTGTTTCAGTCAGGTCTTTTTTATCTCAGTCATTTCCACCGCTAGTTCAACCAGACGGTTTCTTTTAACTCAGTAACTATTTAATATTCAGACAGAGAGATGAAACCTTAGCCTTATTTTAACCTCAAGATCTCATTTTTTCTCTCGTTTTGATTAAGATTATCCTCATAAATACGGTCCAGAAGGCGGCTGTGCGGATTCATCCGTGTTTGATCGAATGAAGAAATATCAGACGTCTGCCGTGGATGAACCAGCGAAGGTCAGACATTCAACAGATTCTGCTGCGTGTGTCAACATCCATTCAGACGATTTGAAAGGAAAAAATCTCTGTTTCTACATCTAAAAGACTCAATAAATGAAGTGTTTATTTTTTATGAGGATCAACATAAGAATCTGTTTTACTCTTTATTCACTGTGTGTTTACTGCTGATCTTCACCGGCCTGAACGTTACTACTATGATGGCATTTGTCTTAAAATCAGGTCGTATATCCACTTCTACACTGTTGGCGTTTCATGTAAACTCAGCAGAACCGTGGAGACGGACCGTGAGCGGGTGGTGTTGGGCATGTGGCCGCTCTGTCTCACACCAGTTTGTGTCTAAATGCTTTTGTTCTGTTGTAGGAGGTGAACGTGAAGAAAACATCAGTAAATGATCCTGTTGTGCTGAGGAGGAAGAGGATGACTCAGGTGGAGAAGAACACATGTCAGCTCTTCATCCAGACAGATCATCTGTTCTTTAAATACTATAAGACCCGAGAGGCCGTCATTGCTCAGGTATGTACGCTCGTGTCAGCTGGTGAAATAAGAGTCATTGTTTGTTTTGTGTCATATTTATCATCTTCTGCATCTGCTCAGATCTCCAGTCATGTGAAGGCCATCGATGCCATTTATCAGGGCACAGATTTCATGGGCATCCGCAACATCAGCTTCATGGTCAAGAGAATACGGGTAATCTCACTCCTTATACACATGTATGTCTATAAACATGATATAAAATAGATGAAACAATATATTGTATAACAAACAAGTCAAGCAGATGGTGCTGCTCCTAACATCTCTCAACTGAGAAATCAGTTTCACTGTTATTGTAGTTTTGGTTTCATTACAACTAAAAGTGTTATGGGTCGTCTTAGATCAACACCACCAATGACGAGCGAGATCGTTCAAACCCGTTCCGCTTCGCCAATATCGGTGTGGAGAAGTTTTTGGAGCTAAACTCAGAACAGAATCACGATGATTACTGCCTAGCCTACGTCTTCACGGACAGAGACTTTGATGATGGCGTGTTGGGTCTGGCCTGGGTCGGGGCACCAGCGGGTACGCCAGCCATTTCATATTTCTGCATGATAAAGATTTTAATTTAAGATGATTTATGTCTATGATTTATGTGTTTAATAAATGAGAGGTTCTGATTGGTTACTGATTGGCCTGTGTGTTTTAGGCAGTTCTGGTGGAATCTGTGAGAAGAGTAAATTATATTCTGATGGTAAGAAGAAGTCTTTAAATACTGGAATCATCACGGTACAGAACTACGCCTCTCACGTGCCTCCTAAAGTCTCTCACATAACATTCGCTCATGAGGTCGGACACAACTTTGGGTCGCCGGTAAGTTTGAGTGCTTCTGTACTGCCAGTCCGACATATTTGACCCATTTTATCTTTCTTACGTTTGATCTAAAAGTTTAAAATGGAACCGTGTCCAAATTTCTTCCCATAACTAATATGCTTTGAGTAAAGACATTTAACTGGTAGTGTGTTTGTGTGTGTGCAGTTTAAATTTTGTAATGTGTGAGAGATTCTTTTTGTTTTGGCCCGTTAGCATGACTCCGGGTCAGAGTGCACTCCAGGGGAGTCAAAAAGCCAGGACAAGAAAGAAAGAGGAAATTACATCATGTATGCCAGAGCAACGTCAGGAGACAAGCTGAATAACAACAAGTTCTCGGTGTGCAGCATCAAAAACATCAGCCAGGTGCTTGAGAAGAAGCGGGGAACCTGTTTCGTGGGTGAGTAATAGAAAGATCTCGCTCATGCACAGACTTTCATTCTGTTGTTCTGGTGAATACAGTCACACTTTACTTCCTCAAAACAACTTTAGATGTCTAACAGAGCCAATTTAAGGCTGCGTCCAAATACCCACACTTGCGGTCTTTGCACTTGAATACTTACATGACGTATATCCTGTATTTAGCCTAAGTGTTCTAGTGGGTGTGAAGATTTTAAATAAAATAACACATAAACACATTCACTTTTTCACCAAATTATTTTTTTTGTAGATTATTTTTTATTTTTCTATTTTCTGAAATTTTTATAAGCAGCATTCTTTGTGTCTGTAAACTCTTTTAAATTTGTGCATGCATCTTTATTAAGGTTTATTGTTTATTCAGTAGTCCCTGAATTAATTTTGTTTCTAATTATGTGATGAAAGCTTAGGGGCTAGGGCAAAAGTCTCATGATTTACATCCTGAACATGATGCACGATGTGATACTCTTAGCCTTGTATCCGCTCAGAAGCAGTATTTGAGATAGTGTAATGTGAGAAATATAAAGTTCAGAAGTGATATTTGAGATTGTGTGGGTTAAGGGCACTGCACTTTGCCAATTTTAAGATGTGACATTACTGTCACGTGCACGCGCTCTCGAGTGGCTAAGACGGCACGCAAGCGTGGGTATTTGGAGGCAGCCTAACTTGTTAACTTACACGATGTGTGCTTGTGTGTGATTGGACAGAATCTGGGCAGCCAATCTGTGGAAACGGTCTGGTCGAGCCCGGTGAGGAATGCGACTGTGGCTACAGCGACCAATGCAAAGAGGATTGCTGCTATGATGCCAATCAGCCAGACAACAAGAAATGCAAACTCAAACCCCACAAAGTGTGCAGGTAAGATTCGGCTTCGCTCACATCTGTAGAAACACAGGAGCCAGAGATTAACAGACATCTCAATGTGTCCAGCCCCAGTCAGGGTCCCTGCTGCACACCCATATGTTCCTACAAGAGCCGCAATGAGAAGTGTCGAGAGGAATCCGAGTGCGCTCATCAGGGAATGTGTAACGGAGCGTCGGCCCAATGTCCCACCTCAGAGCCCAAAGCCAACTTCACCGCCTGCCACGGAGACACACAAGTCTGTCTGAACGGGGTGAGTGAACGAGCGAGGGATCACATCGCCCCGAGAATCAAACGGATGACCTCATGTGCTTTATGAATGTGTGTGTGTGTGTGTGTGTTTCAGGGCTGTTCAGGCTCAATCTGTGAGAAGTACGGTCTGGAGGTCTGCACCTGCGCCAGTGTGGACGGCAAAGATGAGACCGAACTCTGTCACGTTTGCTGCATGGAGAAAAGTAGGAACACAATAACAACTCTGCGTTATGTTTCTAATATTCATATTTGTTCTCATGAAACTGCATTTATAACCCATCAACCCCATCATGTTAATGTGAAACTAGATGTTCAGTGAGAGAAGAGAAGCATTCTGGAATGATTTCCTTACAGGGTTCCCACTGGTCATGTAATTTCTGGAATATCGTGTGATTTTTAAAAGGTCTTTCCCAGAAATTGAAAGTCAGGGAATTTTTTGTACAAGTCATGACGTATCAGGGATTTTTGTTGTTGCTTTAAATTTTTGTTTCCATTTATCAAAATGTAATCCGCTTGTTTACTTTCATAAGGAATGCCATTTCCGGGTCCAAGCCTCCACTGACTGCGATTTAAACAGCTGTTTATAGGCACTGTTTATTCATTTCACACACATAAGCTACTTTTTTATGTACACAACATTATCAGGCTCACTGCATCCCTGCATATAGATCCACCTGTTTTATTATAGCGTCTGAAATAAACTCTTAAAATGACTATCAACAAAATCATGACCTGAAATGATTTGTGTCCGCAGTGAGCCCGAGCACATGCAGCAGTACCGGCTCCGAGCGTCTGGCCCGTTTCTTTAATAAGAAAGTGACGACCCTGCAGGCTGGTTCGCCCTGCAACGACTTCAAAGGTTACTGCGACGTGTTTATGAAGTGTCGTCTGGTGGACGCCGACGGTCCTCTGGCACGACTCAAGAAAGCCATCTTTAACCCGGAGCTCTACGAGAACATCGCCGAGTGGATAGTGGTGAGTGTCTTTGTCTGTGTTTTTTTTACATGTTTGTGCTGCTCAGATTGCTTGTGTTTATTCAGCGTGTGGTGTTTATTTCTGCACAGGCTCATTGGTGGGCAGTCTTACTCATGGGCATCGCACTCATCATGCTTATGGCGGGATTCATCAAAATCTGCAGCGTTCACACACCGAGCAGCAACCCTAAACTCCCACCTCCAAAACCACTGCCAGGTAAATTACCTCAGGTCTAAAGCCCCTTCAGATACGCTCAATGATACACCATTTAATCATTCAGATTTAAAAGCAAAATATATAACATCATCAGTGTAGGGGAGCAGAAGGATGAACATGTGATATAGGAATTAGTCACAGCGTAATGATGATGATGATGATGATGATGATGATGATGTAACTGTGGTGTTTACAGTATTACTGTTGATTCTGAAAGTCTTTTAAGTGTAATGCAATTTCTCTCATCTTTTCTCACCAAGGTACCCTGAAGAGACGACGAGCTCAACACGCCAACCAACAGCAGCAACTTCATCAACACCAGAACCAACATCCTCACGCTCACCAGAACCAGAGGCAGGCTCCACGTCAAGCCCAGCGCCAACCCCAGCCGCAACGTCACCACCGCCAGCCCCGTGAGAACTACCAGATGGGTCAGATGAGACGCTGAGACCCACGAGCGCCCCCACAGTGCCTGACATCAGTGGTACTGCAGTCGCCTGAAGCCTCTGGTCCACAGTCACACTGGAGAAACACATCTGACCTTCTGCAGGGCCAGGACTTTATCTCAACTTTTAGAGAAGAGCGTTCATTTGTTCGTTCCTAATCCTAGACTATAAGGAGGAGGAGATTGTTTTGATTGACAGACACACACACACACACACAGATCTCTGATAGTTTTAGATGTAGATTCTCTCAGACTGACAGTGGAGCAGCGGGCTTTACTCCAAAGAATCAAAACCGGCTCAGCAAACCCGTCCACCCCTTCTGATCTTCACAATAAACACACAAATAATCTTTCTTTTAAAGTCATGCACTAAACTGGAGCGGTTTACATCCATAATGCTTCCACCCTTCAGAGCCCGATCCAGCCGTCTGGAGTTTTCTCTTTGGAGTGAAAAGAAATGAACTTCATCGTTCGTGCACACTTCCCAGCTCGCTGTGGGAAACACCGAACAAGCTCCGTTACGTTTTTATTTGGTCTTTTTTCTTTTGTTTTCTCTGCCCTCCTTGTCGTCGGAGTACTCGAGTGGGGTTATTTGTAGATAGAGTCACTTCTGTAGTTTTTCTTCGGTTCTATTTTCTGTTTCAGACACTTGCTTTGATACAGAAATATGTTTTTAGCAGCGTCCATCCTCAGAGGGAATGTCAGACTTCGTCAGAAAAGGACTTTTATTTTGTATGACCGGAAACGTCAAGCCTTCCCTTTTCCAGCGCGCAGAAGCCGACGGATCGGTACGGATTTCGCAGCTGTACAGAGAAACGATACGAGTTGTATTATATGTGAGAACAAATTATTTCTTCTACTGTCGATAAAGAGATTTTACCGTTAAAGTTTTGTTGAAAACACTCAGGACGATCGAGGAGAAACGGATCATTCGGAGCTCTCTTTCATCATTCCACGCGATCGATTTTAGCGTTTACATTTTTCATCTCATGTTTTTGTTTGTTGACATGTTTACAATGTTTTGTTGCTGTTCTCGTTGTGTATAGGTACACTGCACCTCCAGATGACTTCATAAAACAAATGTACTGTTTACTGCCTACCTGAATGAGGAATGTGCACGGCACAAACACACACGACACTAATAAATGTATTGGTTTATGAAGGGTACATGTATATAGAGCAGAAGATCTCAACTGAAGTTTTCATATCAGTACTGATGATGATTTACCTGAAGGTTTACTGCTCCAACATCTCCTCATCAGTTTAAATCTGAAGGACACACAGACAGAAGGATTCAAAGCTGTTTTATATTTGCGAGGAGCTGATCTCTGTATTTATTTGAAATGAAAGCATTATTGAAGTGATGAAGCGGTCACCATCAGAGCGTTTAGCATGACAATTTACTTTCCAGTCTCTGCTAGTGTCTTTGAAGGCCCATTTAAAGCATTATGTCACTGACGTGTCCCCGTAGTAATGATTCAGTGTAGTTTCATCATAAGATCCATGAGAGGAACTCATCCAGAGCAATCAGACCTCAGGGTCGGCCAGGGGTTTATCAGCTCTGCTCCTGGACCTCCACAGTCCTGCCACTCTCCAACCTTCAGCAGTCGCCGGTGAATCCAGATCGTCTGTGTTTGGAGATAAACTCAGGATGGTGGCCCTCCAGGAGAAGGATTGAAAGCTTCAGGGTCAGACAACACATTAGACTTTGACCTCAGTGAGTCATAGCATCAATGTTCTCCAGCTTCTGAAACGTTTGAAAAGATTCCTCTCAGTCAGCTGATCGCATTAAACCGTCTGTCTGTCCAGTCATCACAGCCTGCTAAAATCTGCCTGTTTGAGGTGAATTACACAGGGTTTGTGATGTTTTCAAACATTTCTCACACCATCAGACGGAGAACTTTTAGAAAAGTCATCACAGCTCCGACAGACGTTAGTTTTCTGCTCGTCCATCTTCATCTCAAACAGACTGTCCTCTTCTCTTGTAAACTATGTACAGTAACTGGAGATTATCTGTTATATTTGAAGATAAATTTTGATACTTTTTGTTTGCCTCTTAAAAAAAACAAGTGTGTGAAATCCAGACCGACCACACAGAGAGACGTTCCCTCGGAGACCTAGAAGTGTGCGTCAGGATGAACTTTTGTGCACATGAAGGTTTTTATTTTCTATACTGCCATTGAAGATGAGAAACATCAGGAGAAATGTGAAGTGGTGGTGGTCTGGACTGAATAGAGGAGATTGAATATTTGCCTGTATTTGACTTTTATCTTTTTTTTTTCATAGTCTTGGTGAAACATTATAGAGGAACGTGCACTGAAAACGTCTTAATTGAGTCAAAATGTTGTAGGTGAAAATAGGCTGATCACTAAAGTTTAAAATGAATGAAAAACATAAACCGATGATTAATTAATTCTGCTGTCTGTAAATGTTCACTGTGTTTTATACAGTAACTTCAGTTTCGTTCACTTTGAACATTTCTACGTAACATTTTTTCGGAACGTATTGTGCGAAGAGATGTCATTTTTTTTGGAGTACTTGAAATGCATTAATAAAAAGACCCGGTTGATTGGCTGGCGTTTGTGTCTGAGGTCATTATTCTCATTTCATCTGATTTATGAAATCTCTACATTTATCACATTATCCAAAGTGACTTAAAATTGAGGAAGTGTTTAACATGTTGTCCGAGTCCCGTTTTCTCTTTAAGACATCACAGCGAATGAAGTGGTGCTCCTGCGAGGCCTTCAAGTGGCTCAATTCACCCGACGGGGCACAAAACCAAATCCTGTGGAGAAATGAATGTTTATGATGAAAACATTGCTGAATGTTTTGTGCTGGGCTGTAATTATTTAAGTCGATCACATGGGGCAGCATTGTTGAGTTTGTCATCTATTTATCTCACTGAGCAGAAATAAAGAAACTTCAGCATATTTGCCTTTTACATTCATTTTAAGACATTAGGTCTCATTCACTAAGCATGCAAATGTGCAATTTATTTTAAGTGTATGCAAAAACTAAAGATCAACTACATATAACACAGATATATATTATAGGGTTCTGTTTCCTTGTTCATGATTATTGCGTACGTGATTCATGATTTGTTAGTTAAAATGTCCGTAAACTTTGTGAATGAGACCCAATGTTATCAAACATCAAGATCACACAGTTTCAGTCAAAGTGTGGTGGTGGTGTTGTTATAGATTTGATGAATGCTCACTTTTCTTGTTTCTCTCCTGATTTGACAGAAATCCTCCAAACACTGAGTTCATCACGCTGATCGGATTCGCTCCAGCTCATGATGTTTCTGACCCGTCTTAACCAACTGGACCAGACCAGCTCGCCCTGCCAAACCAGCCTGACGGACATCAGCTGACCCAGATCGGTGCCTACTGTGGCCAATGATGTGTAGATCTTCTTACCTGAGCTTTCCTGGTACCTGCACACATTTAATTCAATTCAATTTTATTTATATAGCGCTTTTCACAATTGTTAATTGTTGCAGAGCAGCTTAACATGAGTAGATGTAGGGGAGAACACAGAAAATCATGAAGATGTTAAAGGTGAAACCTGGTTAAATGGCACAGACATCTTGAGTTTTTTAACACTACATTAATTAACACAACATGGACATCATCATTTGTATTAACACAATACATATATAAGACATGTTTTAATGAATCATTCATTTGACCTGTTAGGTTAAGAGTGTGAGTATTTATAACTAAAAACAATCCCCATATAGATAGATAGATGAGTATAAATGTGACTCACAGGATTATGGGTAATTCTCCGCTCTCTCCTCTGGTTCCATTGATTGAAACGGACACAGACACCTTGTCGGGGTCGATGAGATTCCTGAGCACAACTCTGATCTGATAGTGAAGCACTGCATGAGGGTAGAAAGAGGGCGATGGTGCTGGTTTAGGGTGTGGGACTCCAGTCCAGCAGTATAATATAAACACACACATGAAACTCTTTCAGTCTATATTTAGAGCACCAGCAGTCTCTAGATCAGTGGTCTTCAACATCTGGTTGCCTGCATAGAGTCTGTGAGCTGTCCATGAAAGCACATTTTATTAATAATCTCAATTTAAATATTGCATATTTTTATAATAGCTTGGCTTCTTTTATGTATGGATACACTTTACACAATGATAAATCATATCAACAAATAAAAGAAAAAGTTTTGAGTAAAAAAGTGTCCCTCCAGATGTGAAAGCCCTTGCTCACAGACAGGTAACGGTTGGAGACCCCTGATCTAGAGATGACATGTGATGATGATGATGATGATCGATGAAGTTCACTCAACCTTTATACGGTGCCTCTGGGCCGGTTTTGAAGAACAGGCCTTTAGCGCTCTTGCCCGCCCGTACGCGTCTGACGTCGTAGCCCAGCGTGTTACAGCGTTTATGTTTGCAGTCCAGACACAGACCTTTGTAGAAAGTGCTGTCGTCACGGCAACGGTAGCCTATTATGGGCTGACTGGCGTTAAGCAGAGAGTCAGTATAGAGTTTGACTGCACGTTCATGGGCACATTTAATGGTCTTGGGTACGCCTGTTTTAAAAACAGAAGAGGATGAGGAGGATGGTTTGAATCAACAAGCCATTCATGATAAGTTGGTTGGGTTAGGGTTAGGGTTAACTTATGCTGGGTTGTTTTAACCCATCTTTGGGTTAATTATAAACATGTATAACGGCTGGGCTCATCCCTTTGTGACCCTATACTAATCCAGCATTTTTTAGTATAGTAGGACTGCACAATTATGACAAAAATCATGATATTGTAGTTGTGATTGTTATTGTCATTTTCAAATGTTTTATAGCTTTCTGTGAAGTGACTGAATGTTATATTTTATATTACATCCGAAACTAAATAATATCATGTAAATCACAAATAATTATGGGAGTTATGTTGTTAGTAAACAATCCAAAATGTCAACTTATCAATTTAAAAATCTCTGATTCACCACTGAACTTGGTGCCCAAAACGAAACGCACAGAAATGAGCACAAATGGAGAGCTGTGATTGAGGCTTTTGGTGATTATGTAATTGTTTCGCCTGTAATTGTAATCCCGGTTAGTTTTTGGATTAATTGTGCAGCCCTTGTTTAGATTAACATATTTGTAATGCATTCAAAATAGTGCCATAAAAAAGCCAAAAATAAAAACTTTTAATGTATTACTTTCTGACAATATTTGAAATATCTAAGAGAATATACATACAATTTTAAGAGACATACAATTTAAACTATTTCAATAATAATTGTTTTCTTTTTGCTTTAAAAATAATCCCATCCAGCGATTCGGATATAAAAATATAAGCCTCACCTTGCAATCCATACTGATAAACGTTACTGTAGATGTCGAGCATCTTGCAGCCTGGCTGAAATGAGCCTCCGTTGGGGTAGAAATCCACGTGACCGATGATCTGTTTTATACCGACTCCAGGCATGATGTTACTTTTGGCAAAAGTGTGAATGACATCAACAAACTGAGCATCATCTACTGAGAGTCGGTCGAACGCAGGGACCCCTTCAAAGTGCGGCCCCGCGGGGTCCAGACCTGCCTTACACAAACACACAGACATCACTCTTTTATACTTGCTTGCTTTTATTGATGTTTAAGCTGCTTTGAAACAATTAAACAATCCTGAAAAGCTCTATATAAATAAAATTGAATTAAATTAACTGTGTAGTTGGGCTTGTAACCTTAACCTGTGTGTGTGTGTGTGTTTGTGTGCATTAAGTTTGATTGTGTTTGAAATGCTAAGTGTTAAGATTTAAACCCACCAGTGATGCGGCCAAGTTTTCTTCTTCTGAAATGACTCCCTGCGAATCCAGCTACATGCGCTCCCAGACTGTAGCCAATCAGATGGACTTTATCCACGGTGAGTTGTGTGGATTCCTGTCGGGAGATGAAACGACATCAGCACTCGGCCCAAAGCATTTCCCAATGGTTTGAACCATCGGGACAGCAGCATGTGTATTTTCTGTTTGGGGATTTGATTCACCTCCAGCCACCTGAGGAGCGCGGCCACGTCCTGCCCCACCTGTAGGCTGTTCTTAGCTGCGATTGGATAAGGCTGCAGAGCCAAATTTCTCCAGTCGCTTATAATCACATTCAGGTAACCAATCCTGATCTTCAAAGCAGAAGCCAAGCTGAAGATCCACTGCTCCATGATCCCATTCATCTACAGAGAAACACACAGAGTTTGATTTATGCAAGGAAGCATTAAGTGTGAGTAAAACTAAATATTTGGGTCATATCATAAATAATGAATTAATGATGATGATGATGATATTTCTAGGCAGTGATGTATGTTATATGCTCAAGCAAATATGCTGGTGAGAAAATGTTATGTGTGTTTGGTGAAGATAATCATTTTCAGTGCATACTGTAGCTACTTTTTAATATACCCCACCCTTGTGAGTTAAGTTAAAAAATGAGACCCTCTGTTTGTTTGTTTGTTGTTTTTTCTCTCAACAGGTTCAGAATAGAAAAAACACGGTCTTGGTATAAGCACTTCTTTACTACTGCTAAAAGCGTCTGCTTAATGTAATGTAATGTTTATTTGACAAAATGTTAAAATATAATATAAACAAGCCCAGAAAGATTCATACACATTTTAAAACCGTTGAGGATGATATACACAAATGAGCCATTGACTTGTTTTCATTGTGGTCCATATTTAACTTCCCTTGTGAAAATGCTCCTTCTTGTATAGTATATGAAAACTAGTATATGAAAATGAAATTTTTTACCCATTACCAGGGGCGTCATTAGGGCATTTAAAGTGCATATTTCTGGTAAAAAATTTGTGAGATAAATATATAACCTTGTATGAAAATACCATACGAAATTAAATGTGAAAGTAAAAAACATTTACAAGACTCTAAGCGCATAAATTTAGTAAAAAAGGTGACAGTTTCTAAGACCGTTTTTAAAATCCCTGTTTTTTTTTTCAACAATGCGTCATATTTGACAGAACTTGCTGAAGGACGTCTTCTGGTGTGTTTGAAATGGTTGAGTTACTGAGGATCACATTGTGTGTTTATGTAGGTGTGGTCTGCCAGAAGACGTCAATCTGCCCCCTTACCAGAGGCCTCCAGAAGGATGTCAATCGTCATTGAAATTTATCACCTTCACCCTGTAAGTGTAAACCCAGCGTTTTCATTTCATCATTGTTGGAGATCTTCCCAAGCCTCATGAATTTGTGGATTGCAGTGAATTTATAACTGCTAAGAGGTGTTGGCATGGAGTATAAATTCATTACCCACAGCTTCTTGGGTCTTACTGTTGTTCTTATGTTGCTGTGTGAAATCTGTGACGCTTCTCGCTCGGTATGTGAAAGACCTCAGATGCTGTGATTACCAAATCTCATCCTGTGTTTGGTTTGTCTGCTGCTTCATGTTGTTTAAGGATCCTAACATTAATTTAAGGTTTTTTAATTTCTCTCAGGGTTCTGTAGGCCATGCGGCACTGAGTAACTCATACACTGAGGCCATTCAAAGTGCTTTAATAAAACAAATATGTAAAAATGAATAGGCCCACAATAAAATCACAAAACAAAGATACATGAGAATTTAAAATAACAATAAGAGCCAGATGAGGAAACTTCTTCACCAGAGGCAAACCAAAACCCATTAAAGAGCCCATGTTTTGGCTGTTTACTTTACTTTTATAGATTAAACAACCAGTGTTTTCCTTTTGCATACATTATATTCTCACCACAACCTGTTTCAGTTTGGCTGGCTTTTTTTACAAAATGTAAACCTTTTTAAACTTGAATAATTTTTACACTTTAATACTTTTTAAATGTATTGCTTTTATCTTTTAAAGCACCTTTTGGTTTTAATTTTGCTGGATTGTGTATATATACCCACCGCTGGACACTTTCACATTGGGACTTTACAACGTTTGTGGTTTCTTGTGGATGTTTTTTTTTAGGGTGTGGTGAAAATGGACTCATTTGCTTTTAACTTCCCAAGTTATTTTAGTTTTATTGTGCAGTTTTGAAGTCTTGTAAATGCACTATTTTAATTTTGTAAATCAGTCTTATAAGGCTGACGTACAAACTACAGCGTGACGTCATCCTTAGCAATGACCAGCAGGCTCTTAAACTGAAATAATGAAAACTTTACTTCTAATCTAGACTTCCGTCGAAAGAGGGTTCATGATGTTTAGAGCCAAAAGAGGTCTGACTTTTGCCTAAAGATGCAATTTTGTTTCAAGAAATGTTACTTGTGTACATTGTCATTTTTTTGTGTATCTTAAAGACACCAAAAAATGTTCAATAAAATTTTGTTAAAACAGATAAGGCTGCGTTGTTAAATTAAGGTGGTTATTATCTATCCAGAGCCCAAAACTGTCAATGTTGTACACTTTATGTATCTTGTGTTTGTTTGACACACAGTAATTTTCATTTTTACTTATTGAAGCTGTGGCCAAGGTTAAATCACAATAATCTTGTACTTAAGAAAATCAAGTTTCTATAAAGGAGTAGTCCTGAGGTTTGACTGTTTGCTATTAGCTATGACGAGATTCCTTCAGGAGATGCCAGAGACCACAGTTCACTACCATGAGTTAAGTAAGCACGTAAAGACGGCTCCTCAAAGAGCTTCCTGTCTCTTTCATGTGTTTGTTGATGTAATAATTCTCTACAATATCTTCGACCCAAACATCCTGGCCGTGACCCAAACCTGGCTGGGAAACACCCTTAACCTCCTGTCCTGTGTGCTGATAAATTTCAGCTGGCTGTTTTCTAAGATAACATGTAGATAAATCTTTTTAATGATATAACCCACATACACACGTTTGGCAAACGGCACAGAGCAGTTGTAGAAATTAATTTGTAAAACTCAGATCACTTACTCATGTTAGACCAGGGGTGGGCATTCCTGTGTTAGACATTAATCATTGCTTGCTAGAAATGAAAAGAAATGAGTACAATAACCATCAAATATTTGACTAGTTGTGTTAAAATGTTGTATTAGAAGTCAGGAATTTGTTTCCTTTAGTGCACCTGAGACACACAACGCTATCATGCAAAACTCTGGCCTGATGTTATTGTGTGTTTCTCTTTGTATGGATGTCATATAAACCAGCGGTCTTCTCAGTTTGATCTTACCGTCCATCCGTGGATGATGATCACCAGGTCATTGGTTCTGTTGTAACCACATCTGTCCAGGGTTTCAGACCTGAACGGTACGACAGCGCAGGTTTCTTCAAACACGTTTCCTTCGTGGTAGATATGAAAACTGGATTTGATCACCAGCGGTGTCTTGACGGCGTCTGGACTGTCTGGTGTTTCTGTAGCAGCAGTGTCTATAAATACACACAGATGTGTAATTTTCTGAACATGAAACGTTGTTTCCTGTGCCGTGAGCTCGACTCTTAACTCTTTTCATGGCAAATGTTTAAAGAGCTTCAATACGAGAACATGCATTAAAGTCAAGTGAAATAAGAGCTCATATGCTCTTGTAGTAGATGAAATCAAGTCCCGTAATACTTTGAATCATTATATTTATAGCCAAGAACGGCATCTGGTGAAGATTTCTCTTACCTGTTAAGTTTGTCTTCACAGTTGCAGTTAAAGTGTAAATAAGAAAGCAGGCGACTCGAGCAGCTGTCTGGATCCTCATCATGGTCTGAGCTTTAGTTGATCTTTCATCCGTCTGCTCAGTTCTCTTCTGTGAGTTAAACTCTACACCACCACACATAAAGGGAGGAGTCGTCTCTGTGTAATTCTCCTGAGATATTATAGTCTGTAGCCCTTGGCACAGTTTCTACTTGAACACACATGTTTGAATGACCTGTTCCTAAAAAAATTATCATAGAGACAATCTCAGTCCAATCAATACACAGATATAAGTGAGATCTGTCTGAACATTATATTACAACTACCATTTGGTTTTAGTCACAACAACAGCACACATGGGAAGTGGTCACTTACATTGAGGTATCTCTTTAAATCTAAATTAAATATCTCATTTACATAAGAGATGAAAACTGCATGTTTTGAAGGAACTGGATAAATTGTTATTGCTGTTCTGCTGAACCCAAAGACCAAAGTACTTCATGTGCTGTCCCTGCTGTCTGCCACAATAAACTTCATCATAAAGATTTTCTACGTACATTTTTCTTACATTCTCTTCTCTTCTCTGGCTACAGGCATTTTGGCACAGTTTGGATGGGGACATTTTTGTGGGTAATTCAAAAATGAAAGAAACCAGACACTTCACTTATGTTAGTTTCTCTTTCTCCCTCCCACAATGATAAAACTTCATCATCTGTTACATGACAGAACTTGAAAGATAACTGAGTAATCCACATTCAGTTAATGCCTCTATATTTTTACCTCTAGTCAATAATACAACAGTTGTGTCCAAAGTGCTTCCCATTAATTCAAACAATTACATAGGGATACATAGAAAACCAGGACAGACAGAAATACTGAAATTAAAAACAACAATAATCTGATCATGTGATGCAGTGTCCCAGCTGGACTTTGGTAAGTTAAGGTTTTAAAGACGGGCAAAGTCTTAACCAAGGGAGTTTGGTTTCAGACTCGTGAGATATAGGAAACTGTCATCCTTTATTATCTTCTCTCAGAATAAAGAAGATATCGATGTTCACATCTAGATGAAGTCTACACTGACAACATATAAGAAACATAGATTAGATGACATAAAGCCTTGTAAACAATACTGGACAATACTGCTTGTGCATTTAAAAAAGCTCCTTCCTCAAACGACGGTCTTGTCTACATCACAAATCCCAGGAAGTAAACTGCTGCCTACAATTCATGTGTTCAAGAACAGAAAAGAGATTTAAGTTGGAGATGATATCTCGCGTCATTGTTTACCTTGGTGTTTGTACCTTTCAGATATCATTAACATGAACTAATATACACTTACACACCAAAGGAAATGGAAAAATGTGAATTGTACCATAGGTTCTTCTTAAAGGGGACATATGATGAAAATCTGACTTCAAGTTTAAGTGCTATAATTGGGTCCCCAGTGCTTCTATCAACCGAGAAAATGTGAAAAGATCAACCCGGTAATTTAGTTTTGGTAAACCATTCTCTGCAAGCATGTGAAAAAATAGATCATGGAAAGTTGGCTCCCCTTGTGATGTCAGAATGGGATCTTATAATAATAATACCACCCCTTAATCTGCACTATCCAACTACGGCACCGTCATTTAGTGCAGAGATCCGCTCATTTGCATTTTAAAGGACACACTCAAAAAAGACAAATTTTTGCTCACACCTACAAAGTGTTAATTTAAACATGCTATAATAAATTATCTGTGGGGTATTTTCAGCTAAAACTTCACATATGTACTCTGAGGACACCAACGATTTATTTTACATCTTTAAAAAGTCTTGTAAACAGTTCATTTAAATGAATGGATTGAATAATAACTAAACGTTACTCTATTAAGAGCTATGATTCAGACAGTGATTTAGCGCCACCTACAGGTGATTTCAGTTTCATAATTAAAAGTATCACTTTATTTTTTATATAATCTCATGTCTTTATATTTAAAATTAACCTGATCATCTCCATGCAGCTTCTTAATTCAACAAAACAGCTTGGTGTCATGCTGTCTATATTGTACATTTAAAAGTTTAATTTTTTATGACTTTGATTAATTGTATTGAGTCGAGTGAGTTGTGATATGTCCTCGTGTGCCTCATGCTGATGTAGAGCCCTCATCACACTTTTACTCCAGCAATATTGCTTTAATCGAAACAAAACCCAGTTTACCTGCTGTTAGGGTTAGGATAAAACTGCTTTGGATAAAAGTGTCTGCCAAATGCATGAATGTCACTCATGTCATGTAAATGAAGTGATTATTAGTAGGATTATTTGCTGAATAATGCAGCAGCAGGTTCACAATAAAACAGACAAATAAAGGAAGAATAATAAAGTATAATTGATTGTTATTATGAACATTTGCGGTTTGGTCATTTTTGCTGAATTTCTCTTCTATACAGATTTATCTCTTTGTCAGTAATAAATCACATGCACTTCTCCATTATTTCCCTCAGAATGAGTTCAGTACAATAATATCAGTCGGCAGAGAAAAGATGCAAATATCAGCGTGTATTTTCTAACTTCTACAGACTTTTACTGTAAACATGAGAGTTAAGTTAAACTGTACTGAACCCATAACATTCAATCTGTTCCTTTATCTTCTGTAAGTTTTTATCAAAGGTTTAACACATGTTGATCATCTCATATTTGTCCTTTAGGCTGCTGTCTTCTTCGTCCTCTTCTTCCTCTTCATCTGGTTCTTCTTGGGGTTTGGTGTGATGCAGCTCGACCAACAGGAAGTAGATTGCGGCTCCGGCCACCCCCCCGACCAGCGGTCCGGCAACTGGAATCCACCACCAGTAATCTGCAGTGCTGTGGTTTATAAAATGGTTAGTTAATCCAGTCCTTGATTCTGATTGGTCAATAGCTTTGTTTTATTTAGGATAATTATTCTGTTTATTGCTGAATTGAAACGTGCAGCATCTGTTGCTGTTCAAAGTCGCTCAGGGAGGCTTGTGTTGATATATATATATATATATATTTTTTTTTTTATTTCTATTGTGTGGTATAAAAGCTATAAGGTACACTTGATACACACAGCTTCTCATACCTTAGTTATAAGCAGTAAGGCCCTGTGCTGTGTCCACCAGACAGAGTTTATAAATGTGTGAGGAACAAACCCTTTTAATAATAACAATCATTTCCTCTTTGCATACAATGTAAATAAAAAAGGGTTCTGAAAGAGTGAAGAATAATATTAATTTAGTCAATAATATCACTGGAATAATACATCATTGCATTTCTTAACTGGTACTTGATGTCAGAATAATATTTTGTTGATATAGTTTAAGAAACGGCTGTTGACAAAGCGTTGTTTATCTGTGCTTGTACTCATGCAGTAACTTTCTCAAATTGTGATAGCTCGTGGAGATAATAAATAATTTATTAATATCCACAGACATTAATTTAGATGTTTTAGTGAAATAATTTTTATCTGGCAAATGTTAATATAATTAGGGTACATCTTGTTAAAATGTAGCTACATGTGGTGGCCGTTCTTCAGCCTTCAACCCAGTGAGTGAACATGAACATGATTTTACAATAAACAATAACAGAAAAACAAATTTAACTCAGTATTTTTTTTTCCACAAGTAAGTATACTCAAAGTCCTTTCGCGTCACTCTGCCTAATGTAGTCTTATGCTGTGTTCACACCAAATGTGAACTTTGGTGGAAAATCGTGCCGTATTAACCAATCAGGAGCTTGATCTAGTAGTGACATGATTACAGTCGCAGAAGCCCCTCCAATGACGCAAATTTCCGCGTGATTGTCTTGAATGCCTAGAATTTCACGTGTGGCTTTCACACGCAAATGAAGCGAGTAAACTCAAAATGTTCAAGCGTCCAACTATGCACGAATCATGCGTTTTTGCCGCCTCAATCCGATATTACAAAACCAATAGCTGATAATGGGAAAATACAAAAATTTCGGGAAACAGATATATCTGTTGATCTCAAGATTTAATGTTTTTGTAGTTGGCGTTTGGAGGTCTGACTGGTTAGCATTCACAGCACTAGTGGTTTATAGGAAAGACCTGAGGTGTGTGCTCGACTTCATGCTGCTCTGTGAAGACCGATCATCATACTGTACAACATCACAGTACTGCCAGAGCCCTGATGCCAACACAGCAATTTTGTTGCTAAATTTAGCAACTTTTCAGACTACCCTAGCAACTTTGTTTTTCAAGAAGATACTAGCCTACCATTATTTCTTTGGCAACTTTTTAAAAAAGATTTACATCATAAAACAGAAGAGGTGAAAGGACGACACCACACAGCTTTGACCAAAATGATAACAAAAGACTTAAAGCAGCTTATTAATGTTATTAATTCTTTGACTGGCCGTGTTTTAAAGCATGCTGTTATGATTATAGTGCTCATCCACAACGGGAGTTAAACTTTCTGTCCAGTATAGCTTAATGTAATTATAACATTATATATGTGTGCATAAATACAAAGTCCCAAATCAACTCTTGGTCGCCTTACCTGAAAACCTCCGTCCCCCAACCCGCCAAAGCGGTGAAGAGTCGTGGGCCCAGATCTCGTGCGGGGTTCAGCGGGTAACCGCAGTTCAGACCCATAGAGACACTGATGCCCAGAATAATCAGACCAACAGCCAGAGGCTCCACCCCTTTAGGGGCTCCAATATTTCCCCCATCAGTGATCGCCAGAATACAGAGAACCAGCGTTCCCGTGCCAAACACCTGAGACACAATCACAAGCAATGTAAGTCTTTGCAAGAACTGAAAGATGTCTTTAGAAAACATGACTGGGAATTTTAGGATTGCAGACTAATTTGTGATCCAGTGTGTGTCATATAAAATACAGTGACCTGTTTATGGGGGAAAACAAGTTAAAATAGGTCACTCAGTTCAGACTCTAATTGGTGGCTTTCTGGGTAGAAAAATCCAGCAAATCAATGTGCATTAATCCCTCACACAGAATGAAGCCAAACTCTAATCGGGGTTATTGACCAGGCAGCACTATGATGTTGTTTGAAGTCTCACAACACTGAAGAAATGAATCAGATTAGCGTTCAGTCTCTAGTTTGGAAGAGCTTTTACTTTTCTTTTTCAAATGAGTCTTTACTGATCCAGAGTCAGTTCTCTCGCAGGGTATGCTAATATGTTTTTAAAAACAGACTGATTCGGGTCCATGGACGGATAATCCACTGACCTGATCCACAAAACCTCCCAGTACCGTCAGGTGTCTTCCAGGATAAGATGCGAAAATGTGTCCTGTGGCATTAATTCCCGTCACTGACAGTATTCCATTTGTGAAATCCATAAAAGCGTCTAAAGGAAGGAGTATTAACCACGTGATTGATTGATAGACACTGGAACACAAGTCCGAAAAACTTAATTCTTTATTTGATTGATAGAAGCTGCAGGGCGATATGATTGGAGGAAACTCACCATAATAGAGTCCAAAGACTCCAGCAGCACCTACGAACGCTCCCAGCAACTGTGCCAAGACGTAGATGGGTAACTTCCAAATCTTCAGCTTTCCTAAGATCACCATGGCCAGAGACACAGCTGGATTCAGGTGGCCACCTGAGAAACAAACGACAACGTTCACCATCATCACATCTATTATTGTAACTTACAGAAGACAATCACGTCATCCAGTCCTACTGAAACATCTGTCATGTCTCATGCTGTTCTCAAGAACATTTCTTAAAATCTTAAAATATCACCAGAGCAATGTTTGTAGTAACTGTGGTATCAGAGGAATAATTTTTTTAATAATGCACTCGTGGTGTAACGGCATTACCACCTGTGGGTTTGCATTATTTTCTAATAACACAACAGCCCATCGTCAATTATTTCTTACTTAAAATATCCATTGTTTTAATTTTGAATATGATAATAAATGTGTTCATCCAAAAACACTGTGTTGTATTCATGTTTTCTGTACTGTTATAAATCTCATCAGCAGCTAGCAGGTCTGTAATGCTTTGCTATTGAAAGAAAATTTATTGCCAATGGTGCAAAAAAGCTGAGAAAATGAGATGATAACACCGTCAGACACACACACACACACACACACACACACACACACGCACACACACACACACACACGCACACACACACACACACACACACACAAATACATACACACACACACACACACACACACATACACACACACACACAAACACACATCAAATCTACATACAGATCAATGGATTTGTCCAAATGTCGATGGCCCTGGGCAACATATGACCTCAGTAAAGAGCTGAAAGAGAAAGTTTGTTCAGGCCTTACGAATCAAACTCAATCTCGTGTTCAGGAAGCCGCTGATGATTCAGTAAACATTACAGACATTCAAAAAGTAGTAAAGCTTTTCTTCTATGAAAACTAACATTGTGCTAAACTAGTGCAGACAGATTTATTGATCACTTCTGAGAAATCCAATATAAATCCTCCATTCTGGCTCACACAGCGACGACTGAGGTTTATAATCTACAGTTCTGTGTATTATTATCAATTCATGATTTATGGCTATAAATGCTAAAATTTGTGTTTACCTGACACACCACCAGACACATAAACTCCCATCATGAGTCCGATGCTGAAGCCAATGTGGATGGTCAGAGGCTCGCCGAGAGAGTTTCGGCTTAACACGGTCTGAGCGACGGAGCCACAGCCGAACAACTGACACACAAAAATATCATGACATTTTAGACTTTTTAAAAACCATTACAAAATGACTTGAATATATTGAAATAATAAATGAAGGATGAAATACTCACCACCAGTATGAAGGTCCCCAGAAACTCAGCCAGGAACTCTTTAATGATGTTGTGTTTAATGACACAATGCTGATGCTTCATCTTTCTTTGTGTCTCTGATGTTCACACGCTGTTGTGTTTGACTCTCAGCTACGTTCTGTCTCGACACACACCATCGATCCGTCAGGCCCATGTTACAACGTGTGATGTCAACTAAACTCGATTCGGCCTCCAGCTCGGTGAGCCATTCATGATCCAGATTTACTGATAAAGTCTCAAATTTCTACAATAGCTCTCGATTTTTGGGGTTTTCTAGTGTCAGCTGATATATATTTATAAAAAAATTATAGTTTTAGTTTACCATATAGTGCCAAAGAAAATCATTTCTTTTTCATAATAAGATAAATAGCAAAATCAGATATAAACTTATGAGTACCATATTTATTTTTGAATTTCCAAATGGACTGACATGAATGAAATAATCAAACACACAATAATGTCACAAGACATGAATCTCTACAGAGAGATGAGATGCCACATACAGTACATTACACACTGATCTTACTGTAAAATCAGAGTAAATTATATGAGGTCTTTACTGTGGTAAACAATACAATCTTACCACAATAACTAAAGGTTGAGTTAAGAAGCATGATCAGGTCAGGATGTTGAAATGATTATATATTAGTTGAAATGAGTTAAAGTGTCTACTAGTTATTTTGTGTCAGTCTGAACTGACGGCTCTCTCATCTTCATCATCTTCATCAGTAGCCTGGAGTGTGTTTGATCTCTTATCACGCCTGGAGAGAGAGAGAGAGAGAGAGAGAGAGATTCAAAAACTTCATCACAATCACACATTAGATTTGAGCTGCTGCTGCTGGCTGGTTAATACTGAGGACCAACTGGGTAGTTCTTCTACATGAGTTAGTTGTGTCTGAAGTTACGTAAGGGTCTGATCTCACCTGATCTCGATGCGGAGAGCAGACAGTTGAGTCTGTAGCTGGTCATTCAGCTCCTGTTGCTCGTCTACGTCTCTCTGAAGTTTCTTCTTACTGTTCTCTAACCTCTGGATCTCCTCCTCTGCCTCGTCCAGGAGTCGCTTCAGGCTCTTCAGACGCAGCATCAGCTGAAATCACACAGATATTATACAACTCCTGCATTTACTATCAGCATATGTTTGGTGCACACTTCATCTTCATCTGTCTGAGAGGAGCCCATGCAGCATCAATGATCTTCACCTGATCTCTTTGATCCTGAAGAGACAGACGCTCTTCCTCCTGAAGCAACTTCACCTCCTTCATCTTACGTTCTAGTTTACGGTTCTGCTGCTGTAGGTCGCTGTTCTCTCTGAACGACACAGACAGGAAAGGCATAATCAAGCTAAGAACATCCAGCAAACCGAGAAGATTCGGTCACTGTTAAATTTTTAAAGATTTTTCTCTTACTTCTCTTCTTCCAGAAGTTTCTCTTCCAGCTCTTGGACGTTCAGCTGGAGTTTGATGAGCAGCGCGTCCGCTCCCGTCCTCTGAGAAGCTTCCAGCTGTGACACTCGGCCCCGCAGGTCTTTATTCTATAAATCAGATTCATAAAAACTCTACATTGTAAAAAAGACTTTATTATACATCTTACATTATATTTTGCTTTTTTATATCTTCTATTTTTTTATTTTATAGCAGCTGTATCCCACAATTCTGCTGATGTGAAGACACTGTATCAGTTATTGTTTTAAACATAATGGTTTTTAATAGCTATGGTTTCTGTGTTTATAATGTGTAGGACACACCTGTCGCTCTAAACTGATCTTGTCACATTCCAGATCTTGTCGAGCGGATCTCTCCTGTAGAAGATCTGTTCTTGCTTGCTCGATCTGACGCACACACACACACACACAGATCAGAACGACATGGATAAACAGACATTAGGGTTCTTCACACTGGAAATGGTTAACCCAAGGTTATTCCAAACCCTGGGTTAACGGAATCCCGGGTTTTCTGTTTCAGGTTTCACACTTAAGCAGTGGTTAAGAAATAACCCTGGGTATTCATAATCTGAGGTTTCACACTGTGCATTCTTAACCCTATGTCAGGTGTCTAAACACCCTGCTCCTACACCTGTCTGTAATTATCAAGCAACCCTGAACACCTTGATGAGCTGCTTTAGCTGTGTTTAATTGACGTCATAAAATTATAACCCTGCTTTATTTCACACTGTCTGCGTTTGGCACCGCAATGCAGGGTTAACCCCACAAAAGCAAAGCTAGCAGGGTTTCATAACCCTGGGTCAATTTAAGGGATAACCTAAATTAAAGTACAAGTGTGAAATGATCCTTAAAAGCAGGGTTTAGAATGAAGATAACCCAGGGTTAAGCGCAGTGTTAAAAAGCCCTAATGTTTCAATTTAACACAAGACTGCCAAAGTGAGGCTCAGCCTGGGTAAACTGAGAAACTTACATTAAGTCAACTCACATTTTATTTTTATAAAGATTTATTGCAATGTTGCATTGCTTCAAAGCAAAGTTGAAGAAAGAAACAGAAAAACTGATCCATATATAGTGTACACATAATAGAAAATTACTGAAATTATTATTGTCTGTAAAAATAGACTATAATCTAATAAAATGATAGACTTTTTTCTTTGACTATCAAACATTTAATCAATTAGGACAAGATTTCCTTACAGCTAACGCCATTGCATACCATCATTTTGGCGTTAATTAACGACAATCTGGATTTACTGAAGACGCGCAGTGGATCATTAGCGCTGAAAAGTTGTGGTCTAGTTGTGATTTACTAATATTTGTGTGTGTGATATTACTGTATTTGCTAAATTATTTAACGCTAAAAAAAAGCATGTCTTAAATCACTTTGTGCTTGAAATGGCAATTATTGCTAATAGGAGGAGGCATCACAGAGATCAGAGAGTGCGTGGAGAAAGAGGATTGTTTTTAACAGTTTATTTGGAATGCCAGAGAAATATTATATTGTTTGCCAAGCTTTGTTATTTTTTTATTTGCTGGAGGAAATAAAAGAGGAGCCACTGAGAGAAGTCACACAATACCAAAACTTCTTGTAAACCTTCACCTTTTTGTCCTCTTTTCAGTTTATTATGACTTCATTAGCTGTGATGTCTGTCTGTGGTGCTGAACTCAAGCTCATCAGGTGTTAGTAGATCAACTGCACCTCACCAGCTCTGCTTATTTGTGACCCTGAACTCATTTGCGCTGCTCTTAGTAGATTGCGTCGGTCATTATGGAAATCAGCTCTTGCGCCTGTGTTATTTAATTTGCGCCTTTTTAGAAATAGCCCACAGATATTACCACTTAAATGACCCTTTAAAAGATTTTACACAGAGCTACATAAGAAGCTAAAGTACCTCAGACATCTCTTTTAAAGTTCCTCTTGAAAAATAACTGAAATGAGTTTATTATTTATATACAGTATATGAATCTGAATATATAATGAGCTGATCTCAGGTCTCTGTCAATGACTTTATAAACCTGAGCACAGTTTGAGACACAGTTGTTAAGCGATCTCTTCTGTAACTCCAGCAAACCCACATAGTTTGATTCTGGCCTGAAAACACAATCAAGTGTTTAACACAAACACACATTTGTGTATTGATGAGAGTTGTGTAGTGTATGTTGTGTTTGTCCACCTGCTCTCTCCCTCTCTCCAGTGTCTTCATGAGTACATCTGAGCTTCTGCGTTCCTCCATCAAACACTGCTCCAAATCAAACACCTTTACCTACAGCACGCACGCACACGCACGCACGCACACGCACACACGCACGCACGCACGCACACACACACAACAATTAACCAATGTCAAAACTTTTTTATCAACAACAATAAACACATAAAAACAATTCAATATGACCAAATTGTGTGTGTGTGTGTGTGTGTGTGTGTGTGTGTGTGTGTGTGTGTGTGTGTGTGTGTGTGTGTGTGTGTGTGTGTGTGTGCATGTGTGTGTGTTGTGTTGTGTGTGTACCTCCATGAGGTTTAGTTGTTTTTCTTCATGTGTGTGTTTGTTCTCTTCCAGTTGTTGAATTCTCTTCTGCAGCTCTTCTGTTCTCTTTGTGGCCTCATTCAGATCAAACTCACAGTGAGACAGTTTCTCCTCTAACACACACCGCTGTCACCACACACACAGACACACACACACACACACACGCACGCACGCACACACACACACACACACACACACACACACACATACACACACACACGCACACACACACACACACAGACACGCACACACAGTTAAATGAAAGTGATATCACATGTCATGCAGTCAATCAAAATAACATCATCTGAAATGTGAAAAATTTTAATTACAGTCTGTTGAGTTTAGCTGGACACTGAGGTTAACTGAGTCGTTACACGTGTGACATGTTTGTGTAGTTGTGTGTGTGTCCACACCTCTCTCTGGTACTCCTGAGCAGCCTGTGTTTGTGTCTGTAGTTGAGTTTGTGTGTTGTGCAGTTGTGTGTGTAGAGCATCAAGTTCTCTCCAGTTCTGATCTCTGATTGTGTCCACCTCATCCTGTAAACGCTGTGTCTCTCGCTCAGAACCCAGAACCACTGCATTCATCTACAGAGAGAGAGAGAGAGAGAGAGACAGTCAGGAGATATAGTTGAACCTGTAATGGTTGATGATTATATATCATGATGTTATATACTGTACTGTATGTGGTCACCTCCTCCTGCAGGTGCTCAAACACTCGGTTCTGGTTTTTCCTCTCCTCCTCTAAATCACTCTTTCTCTTCTGTAGCTCCCCCATCTGTTTACTCTCCTCCTGAAGTCTCTCCTTCAGCTCACGATGAGCTCGATTCAGCCGGCTCAACTCACTCTGAAACACAGACAAGATGTAAATCAGTAGATCAATACATGGACAGACAGACAGACAGACAGGTACACACCTGTGTGTCCTCCAGATGTCTCATGAGAGCTCGGTTTGCTCCACACATCTCCTCCTCCTGCTGTTTGATCTCCATCAGCTCCACCTCTAGATTCTGTTTCTCCATCTAACCACACGCGCACACATTAACAAACATGATTCATATAGTGTTCGCTTCATTTAGGAGCAATGCTTGACATAAACAAAACATGAACATAATTTAGTTATATATACACTGTATATGAGTATAAAGATGACTATAAGAAATCTACATAACATACAGTGGTAAGAAAAAGTATGTGAAGGAATGTATAGGAGTATAGGAATGAAGTGGTTTTCTGCGGTGATTTGATCCTTATCTAGGTCACAACAATAGACAAACACAATGTGCAACACACAAATAATTCTAGTTTCTTGTGAAAACACCCATTAAACATTCGCAGTGCTGGAGGAAAATGTAAGTGAACCCTTGGATTTAATAGCTTGATGAAACTCCTTTGGCAGGAATTAGTTTAAGCAAGCACTTTAAGACCTGCACATCGTTCAGAAGGAATTTTTGCCCATTCTCTTTTACAGAACCGCTTCAGGACGTCTGGTGTGAACCGCTCTCTTGAGGTCATTCCACAGGTTAAGGTCTGACTCGCCCACTCCAAATGGCACATTTTATTTTTCTTAAGCCAGTCTGTGGTGGATTTACATCAATGCTTACGGTCATTGTCCTGCTGCATCAACCACCTTCTACTGAGCTTCAACTGGTGAGCGGCTAGCCTGACATTATCCTGTAGGATATTTTGTTAAACTTGGGAATGGAGCAAAGCATGCTCAAATCATGATTTTCCCTCCACCATACTTCACTGTTTTGATGTTGGTAAGCTGTGCCCTTTTTGCGCCTTAGTATTCTTCCCGAACAATTTAACTTTTGTTTTATAAGTCCATAAGATATTCTTTTCTCAATGTGGTCTTTTGCAAACTTCAAACTTTTTCCTCCAGCACTGTGAATGTTTTATGGGTGTTTACAAACATTTGTGAATTATTTGTTTGTTAGCTTAAGCACATTGTGTTTATCTATGGTGGTGACCTGGATAAAGATCAGATCACATTTTATGGCAAATTGCTGTAGAAAAGCACTTCATTCCTAGGGGTTCACATACTTTTTCTTGCCACTGTAATTCTGACTTGGATGAATAGTTTAAAACAAAACCAACAAGTTTCTTCCAAGTTTCAAACGTTCTCTCTCGCTCACCGTCAGCTGGTCCACATGTTGTTCAAGCAAAGTCGTCTGGTTTTCTCTCTGCTGTATGGTCTCATTGAGAGAGATGATTTGCTCTTCTAATGATTTGATCTTCTCCTGGAGTTCTGCTTTAGTCCGGCTCAGTTCACAGATGTGGATCTGAGTGGCAGATTTCTCTGCTGCCACCTCCAGAACCTTCTGTCTCAGAACCTCCAAACTCTAACATGAGGAAAACCACCGTTACGCAGACAAGAAAGAGCTCACGTAACTGTACGAGACCAAACATATTAGACTCTTACAACTTAAAGATCATTTTACATTCAAACGTGTCTTTCTTTCTTTATTCTTTACAGCATTCCAGCATCTATGGCTATAATCATGGCAAGAACTAGTTAACCCATACACAGGTTGAACCACACAAGTTAATCCACAGGTTAATCCACAGGTTAGGGGAGGAGCAATTTGGTATCTCCAATTCACCTAGCTTGCATGTTTTTGGCCTGTGGGAGAAAACCGAGGTACCAGGAGTAAACCCAGGGAGAACATGCAAACTCCACACAGAAAGGCCACCTGACCTAGCAAGGACTCAAACCGGAGACAGTGCTCAGTAATCTACAGCTTGGAATCTCAACCGAGGTGGTACCAAAAACGTATGGGGTACTACGTCCTGTACCCAATGGAAAACTGCTCAAAAGGGAGCTGTACTGACCCGTACCGTGGGAAACTATGCAATGGAAAAGCACCATATCAGTGGATGTCTTTTTCAGAAACTGAACCCATGATCTCTGTGTCGCTGTACGAGCTGAGCTACGGTCGGGAACTGATTGTGTGAGTGAGGTTTTTATCTTTCTTGCCTCTTTGGCCTCTTCTGTTGCTTCGAGCAGTTTCTGAACCTCCTGCTGGTGTGTCTCCTTCAGGGTCTCTACATCTTTGACGTGGGCCGACTTCTCCTCTTCTAGCGCCCCCTGTAGGGCCATGAGCTCTCTCTCTCTGCGGAGTAAAGCATCACCCTGCTCCTCATAAACCTCCTGCAGGGCCTGAAACTCTTCACGTAACTCAGATAAATCCTGACAGACACAAATACACTAGGAATGATGTGCCAATATTACAGAATTAAAAATAAACGTTTGGAACGACATGAGATTGAGAGAATGATGACATTTCAGCGATCTCAGTGGATGTTTATATACATGAGCTGCAGCTGATCTGGGGTCATAGTACCTGCAGAAGTCTGTCTCTCTCACCAGCATCTGAGCTCTTGGTGGTGTCTAACTCATCATGAATGTCAGAAAGCTGCTGTTGTAGATCCCTCATATCAGCACGACACTGATCTCTTGCTCTCTTTGCCTGGAGGAGTCTACACACACACACAAAACACACACAAAACACACACACACAACGCACACACACAGATGCACACACACAGAGCTCTGTTACTGACAGTTTATTCAGTCAGAAGTGACATAAGACTGTAACATAATGCACCCTTTCTATGAAGTAAGTCGTCGGTGATGTAAGTGTAAAGATGTTGAGAAGGCGATGTGTTGAAGTTGTGGTTCAGTGATGTGATGTTGAGAGAGGGTTTTGTTGGACTTACTGGTCCAGTGATGACTGTAGGTCTTTCTCCATGTCTGTAAGTCTATGGCGAAGTTCAAGCTGCTCTTGTTGGCTTCTCTCGAGCTCCTCCTGCAGTCTCTCTTGTTTCTCCTCACTTTTCTGTAGACACACGAAAAACAACATCAGATACAAGTTCAGCTAAACACTGAAGATTTACTCAGTTGGGTTCAACAAAATCACCTTGTTTGCTTGCTGAAGCTGTTGTTTTAAGTAAGAGATCTCATTCTCTAGCGCCGCCCTTCTGTCTTTAAGATCATTCACCTCCGTATGACGATCTGCCAACTGAAACCACTACATTGACATAGATGAGCATTTATTGCTTTAAGAAAGTTCTGTAGTAATAGTTTAAATACTTTTTGGTTGAACTTATGTTTAATGTGATATCATTTTTAAAGATGTTTGCTTTGGTCCTCTCACCTCCTCCAGTGTCTCCAATGTTGTCCTGGACTTCAACATGTTGATCTTCTGAAATATCACATCCACCTTCTGCCTGATCACATCTTCATCGTCACTGGACCTGAAGGAAACCAGCATCTTTGATCATCACATCAGTCTCTCTGGAATGTTTTGATATTGGCTAAATAATGTACAGTGTGATACAGAGCACAAACGCATACAATTCACTCAGATGTTAAAATCTATCTCACCCAAACATTGCTTTATTTTTTAGTGGGATCAGCAGAATGAATAACACAATTAATTTGGATTTGTAATTGTATGATTTTAGAAATGTACTTGATGAGTTTTTATATTTGTTGGTGGGTGAATTACCAGTTAAAACTATGATATTGCCAGTGCCCATTTAAAAAAATCATTTTCATGGGTGAAATGTTCAGACATAATGATGAAATCATTTTCATTGGGTTTCCAGGTTATTCTCACCTCTCTTTGAGGTAGTTAAACATCACCAGTTTTGCTTTTTTCTCATCAGGATGATCGGGAAGTTCCTGCTGTCCTTTCAACAGATCAGGAGTGGCCTTATTCAGACAAAACATTGAAATATATCATGAGGAAATTAATTAAAGAATTAAAATGATTGCATGAAAATAAATGAATCAAAGTCTTCACATGTATGCCCATATGACGTACAGTAATTTATACCATGGGTCTGTTGAATGCAATTCAACGGTCCGTCATCAATTATTCCTTACATACTGTATGTCATCAGATGGCACAGGAAGTGAATCTGAACGTTGTCTACCTGAGCTTCTGTTTCAGGGCTTGACAGTCCCCTGCTGAAAAAACAGCAACCAGCAAGACCAACATATGTTGTGTTTTGGTGCTAGTTTTCTGGTGACCACCAGCTAAACCAGCACCAAACCGGCATCAGCACTCGCACCAGCTAGACCAGCACCAAACCAGCACCAGCATCCCATGCTGGTCATACCAGCAAGACCAGCATATGTGGTGTTTGGTGCTGGTCTGCTGGTGACCACCAGCTAAACCAGCAACAAACCAGCATGGAAATAATGCTGGTCTATGCTGTTTTTTTCAGCAGGGTCTGCTGACGTTCTCTGTCTCTTTACCTTTGACCTCTCAGTCTTCACCTTCTTTTGTTGTCCTGTTGATCTTGGAGATCTGACCTCATTCTGCTGTCTGACTACGGTCGACACATCCGTAGAATCGGGGAAACTCTCCACTTCCATTTCAAGCCCTGATATCGTCGCTGCACTTCTCGACCGTCCCTTGTCTTCGGGTCTCGCTCGGCTCCGTTGATCTACTCGACTGACCCGAGGTGATTCTCTGTGGTTTGGCCTCGTGCTGTACTGCTCCATGTTTTCTGTAGGATCATCAACTGAGGCGGGTACAGATAGACTACAGATGATGTCAGATGTTTGACTTGGAGGGTTATCTACTGATAGTTCCCTCTCCTGGCCCACTGCTGGCAGAGGAATCCTGGCTCGCTTTACCATCACAGGTGAGGCGTTCATGCAGACTTCACCAGACTCAGTTACTGTGTTTCTGTGGTACGGAGGACTCTGTGCTATGTTCAGACTGTTGTTTCTGAGATCGTACGTTTTGAGAATCTCAGGACTTTTCTGGCAGTTTAATAGCTGCGTCGATGCATTCCTACGTGTCCTCAAAGATCGAAAGTCTGTCCGAGGTGTTTGGGTACTTGAAGCACTTCCACTCATATATGAGAGCAATGCCTGCTGCTGATGATCCATGAGAAAGACATCAGGATACTCAGGAGAAGTTTTTCCTTGACCGTTGAGGACCACATACGGACGACCGTTGATCCCCTGGACCTGCACTTTGACCCCAAATGATCCTGAATCAAAATTCTGAGATTCCTGAGCCGGATCAGACCGCTCGTCTCCTGAGTCGCTGCTGTATGACTCCATCTGAAAACCATCAATGATCTCACAGTACAAACTCACGGAGACGTCTGAGTTAGATTGACATCAGCCTTAAAAACAATAGCATAATAGTTTATAGAGACAAACACACAAGAGGGCAACTGTATTCATTATACTACTGAGTCAACAGAGTTTGTGAAGATAAAGACATTTAACACACATGTTGCTGGAGAATTTTTATTTTGCCTGTGAAATATTTGCTGCATTTTACTCGTCTTTATAACCTTTTCAACCTCTAATAACACACATTAAAACTCTTCTGCCGGATCATCTCATAATAACACCGCTACTCTTGTTAGGTAATTTACAGCTTACGGTCTCTAACTCCACAGCTATTACAGAGAAAAACTATAAACATCACAAATGTATCTTCATTTAAGCACAGCAATTCATAAACTAAGTAAAAGAAATTTGTAATGTAAATGAATGTGACAGATCAGTTGGACAGATTATACACAAAATATTTTAGTTCTTCTTGTCATGGCCAAATTTATGATCCTACCGTTTCAGCAACTTCAGAAGTGAATCTTCATGAACTCACTATGAGACGTCTCTCAGCTGATCAGATCCACACACTTTCACAGATCACTGTAGTCGTTTCTCTGATTGGCCATCCAACAGAAGAACTCCTCCCCCTTAAATATCACCACACCCTAACTCTCTAGAGACCCGCCCACACCCTGAAAACACACACATGATCCATATGGAATAAATTAGGAACAGATTTGCCTGAAAATAAATTCTGGAATATCAGCACATGAGACTTCTGGATTCTTTTCTGTCAATCACACGAGAAACAACAGATTTATTATCTGAAAAACGTTCATATGTATAATACTTACAATCTAAGGAATGTATTAAAATGTAATAATTGGTTAAGAAAAATAAATCCTTCTGGGTAAATGAGAAAGTATCAATGCCACAGAACTAACTTCTTAAACCTGTTTAGTGCTCTGGTAAAACTAAACCAGCTGTGAAAGGAAAAGGAAACAAATGTTACATTATTTGTTGAAACTTCACATTACATTATATCGTCTGATCTGAGCTCTGGCAGAGAAACAGTGAGAGAGAGAGACTGGTCCAGTTTTCAGCCAAGGAGAAAAGTTGCTTATGAACTGGTTTGTCAGGGTGTTGTGTGTGTATATGTACACATCGCTGAAATAATGTTCTGTAGATATATATACACACATGAGAAACATCGGCTGTGAAACGGCTATTCAAATAGTCTAAACTTGAAACTAAACCTAAACCTAAAGCAATGTGCACAAGATCTAATGGCATATTTCAGTGTATTTGAGAGGATGATGTGGACGGACCCTAGACTGCTGCACATTAGTACACACATTACAGTTTATATATAAAACTGCAGTGCATATAACTGTCCACAATCACACACAAATATTGTTCTTCATTGTGTCATGGATGAACTAAAGTTTTGTCTAAATGGTTCTTTAAAAAACTTTGTTTCACAAACGTTTTTCAGATTATAAAATGATAAGAAAAAAACACACACCATCGTTGTTGTTGTCACAGAGTCTGACAATAAGTCAGCTGATTCTTCATTTTACGTTTAACAAAACAACAACACACTAATGATACAATCATAAAACAAAAAAGGAAAAAAAAATGGATATACAGAGGACAATAATGCAAATATAGAAATTAAAAGGACATTGATTTAATAGAGCTTTAAATTATTTCCGGATATTTGTCTTGATCATCTTTAAATAAAGAAAATCCAGATACATTTTTGCTTATGTATGTGAAATTTAGCTAGCAGAAAACAAATTAATTATATCAAATTCACCTGTATTCTCTTTCAAGCAGTCAAACAATCATAAGAGAATTTGCTAACAAAAGAGGATTAAACAATAAGAGTTCTGTCCAAAATCTCTCAAGGTACATTGGCAAAATAAATGAATCATATCTTTCTTGGACAAAAACAGCAGTTCACTTTAATGTTTGGATTTTTATTGGAATTCCATCCTAAGGGATGTTAATTAAAGCATGGCTGCTACATTTTGTATCTCAAATAACGTAAAATAAATTCATTTAAATATTACACAAAATAAATCCAACTATGTTGCTCTCTAAGTTTATGGACATTAGGAAAGAATGCTCTTTTGTAATAGTAGTGAGGATTTTTTCATAAAATAGGTGTTTTTTTCAGTTATTACTCATACAACATTTACTTTAAGCCAAAATAGAAAAATTTATGATTTTCTTTATTTAATAAACATATTTTTTGTATTAAGATAGACTATTACTTTAATAACTCAACAGCACTGAAGAAACATATTGTAAGCATATTCATTTAAAACAAATAAAGTCTGACGGTGGTGACATTGGCCTCATTATTCCAAAATGTATACCACTCAAGTCAATGACTTCTTTCTTAAACTTTATGTAAATATTTGGTCCAAAAAATAACAACCCTGAGCACTGTGATAAACAAATATCAAATCATAACTTCCTAAAAGACATAAAACCTGACAGAAAAGACAGAAAATCTGACGGTGGTGACAAAAACCTAATATAGATAAAAAAAATAGAAGAGTTGTTCACATTAGCCATCTTGTTTCCCCTCTGTTGCTAGCTACTTCAGACCTCTTCTTAAAAATGATACATTTATTTCATAATCTAATCTAATATTTTTTTTTACAAAGATGACGGTGTTGACATGTTATGGTTGTCACAGTAGCAGTGTCCAAAAATATGAACAAGTTTAAGAGAAAATAGCAAACATACAGGAGCTTGAGTGATCTTGAAGCACGCAGTAGAGCTGAAGGTTTAAAAATGGGGTCCTCAGGAATGCAGTTGACCCTGTAGTTGTCTGATTTTATTGCTTTTTATAAATATCTGACGGTGGTGACGAATATGTGGGACACATTTTGAGCAATCACAAAATAATAGTAAATATTGTTCAAAACTCACTGTTTGTAGTTTTTAATACATATTACAATGTAGTCTTTCATGTGGTAAATATATTATTCAATTCAATTATTACTTTTGGCTTTTTTAATCAAGTTGAAATGATTATCTCTTAACCGAGGACAGCTGATTTTGTAGGCAATGGGCCAGCATATAATCATTAAATTAATAAAAAATAAAAATGAACCTATAAAAGAACCTTACATATGTGCAAAGGACCCCCTGATTATAACATTAATTCTTTCATGAAAATTGTATTAATTTCCAACAGAATTAGCACTTTTCTTAGTGGGACATGTTGTCCCCAAAGTTTCAAGAATCAGTGATTAGTTTTTTGATTGCCAAAGTGGAAATATAGTTTTTCTGTTGCTTTTTTCAAATGAAATTAGAGAAATCTGTGCAATTATTTTGTAAAAAGTGTAAAATGTTTCGACATTCGAATTTTGTTGCTTTTACAACGTTTTCGCCAGCAGGTGGCGCCATATTTAAATGTTTCGAGCGCGTCGAAAAGCTTAGTGTCTCCCATCACTATCTCGTTTTGCTCTCGCGACCATTGTATTTTCTTCTTTATTTTCTTCTTGAAGGTTTATGTCAGTTGTAATTTAACTTCTAGGTGTTTTACAATCATTGTATTTTCTTTCTCCAGCTGTCCTTTAAAAGGCGGAAAGGGGGAGGGGTGTCTTACAGTCACGAGCCCCACACTCTCGTCCACTCATTGGCTTGTTGACGGCAACGTCACGGAACTCTTCTACTCTTTTAAAAAGCAGGCGGGAAGCAAGCGGCGCGTTATTTCTTCATTTTAGCGTGCGATCAGACGCGTGTGGTTATAAACGCACAGTCCAGCGGCAGCAGCAGCAATGGTGAGGACTAAAGCTGACGGTGTTCCCGGCACTTACAGAAAAGGTAAGAAAGAAAGCATTAAATAGATTGAAACGGATCGTCGTAGCTAACGTTAGTGTGATTTGCATTATAGCTTATTGCGCGCACCGTATCTTACTAACACACTGTCTTTAAATCTTCATAAAGACGTCTAGAGCACGATGATCATTTTGTCTTGAACTCTTTGCCTACTTATGTTTTATTCACGATGTATTTTGTTCGTTTAATGTTAGTAGAAATGTCGAGTCTTCACATTTACTTGGATAAGTAACCATCTCCCGCCATTTGTGATGCACTTTAAAAAATAAGTTTTCTTTAAAAAAAACCGCGTCGTTGTTGTCATATTGCACCCGAGTGAAAGCTTGTTATGAAATGTATGAATAATAATAACACGTAAACGGCCTTCCCTTTCTAACAGTCTTGCTAACAGGACGTTATTGTTTTCTCAAGATATTCGTAGTATTTCATGGATAAATTACTGAAAGAGTGGTTTTATAGTCTCAATGATCTCTTTTGTTGGAAATGCATGAAATTTAAGAAAACTAGTTTATTCCTTTTGATGAAGACCGGAATTGGCGCCACTTCGCATTGATCACGTCACGGCATAATGACGCGCCTCTGACGTCAAACAAAGTAAACTCTGTCTTTATCTTTAACCATAAGACGAACTTTATTTGATCTTTGTCCATTTTTGTATGTTTTTGTTGAAGCTGTTGCCGCTTCGGCGCCCCGGAAATCACTCGGCGCATCCGGATCCACGAACTCTCAGAGCAGCAGCGCGCAGACGGGCACGCCTGGTAAGGAGCGCGCACGCATACAAACTTGTGCTTGTTGTCGATGTTGACGCTTAAGGGCGTTATCAAATGTGTTGTTGTTACTTTAAAATGATTGTCATAAAGGGAAATATGTTTTTTGTTTGTTTGGTCAGGCAAGGGTAAATACGCAGGTGGAAACCCTGTGTGCCCGCGCCCCACCCCTTCCTGGCAGAAGGGTATTGGAGATTTCTTCGGAGGTCCCGGCAGAATACCAGAGAAGGAGAATCTTCATCCAAAGTCTGATGATGATGATGAGGAGGAAGCAGGTGGCAGCGGGGTCACTAAAGCACCTAGGAAGTGAGTACTGAGACCTACTGACATCACCAGGAGTTGTAAAGGATTTTTGTTTGTTTATCCAGGGTTATTTATTTCAAGTTTTATTTTGCTCTGGTGGTTTAATTGTACATGTTATGTGTGTGTTGTGTTTCAGGTCCAGGCCGATCATTGATGATGAGGAGGAGGATGAATAATTTCATGATGAATTTCACTTTGTTGATTGACATGATTTTAGTGTAAATCTTTTGTAAATACTTTATTTGGATGTGTCCTTTCATTTTGTACAGACATTTAATAAAATGTTGTTTTTTTTCTGAGAATCTGTTTCATTGTCCTGGTGGATGATTTGTCAATGAGTTTGTCTGGTCACGGTTATAGATGATGTAACCTCTGTCATTAATTTACTACAGCACAAGTTTATGAACTTAATATATTTGTTCACCCAAAAAGTTCTGTTGTGTACTCGTGGTGTTCTAATCCAATGTTAGTGTTTTTCTGTTACATGAGAAGTTTGTGTCAGCAAGACTGTTAGGCTCAAATTTCAACATCACATTTTAAGTCTCATAACATCAACAGCCATGTTTAAGATAATCCTTTAATGTCTTGAGAATCTAGTTATTTGTCCTTTTGATACTATAACACATTGAGGCATAGATTATTTCTCAGGCACTTTTAGATGGGTTTTGTCAAGATAATAAAGCTTTTGTCTGATTGCTGGAATAGCAGAATTGAATCCTTACATCTGTGTTATAAACATGTCTGTGTGTGCTGTTTTTAATGCTGCTGCAACAATACAAACGCACTCATGTTTCTGTTAGAAATGTCTTACACAATTATGCTTAAACTGATGTTTCGAACATCTTGTTTTTAAACTCTGAATGTTTTTGACTGCAGCTCATGTGGGCAACATAAGTTTGAGCTTTACTCGTGTTTGTTTTTGTGTAATTCACAACTGGCAAAGGATGAAACATCTCTCGCAGATCAGTGTGTTTATTTGACGGAGAAATATTTTGATGCTATTTTTAAAACTCCCCATTAATGCCACAATGATGGCCTTTTAAAGAAAAAGACACTGAGCCTTCAAATGATAGCAGAGGTTGACAAAGGCATTTTAACAATCTTGATTTGTTGATTATCTAAAAAAACTTAACAGCATGTTTGCACCTTTGGATATTTTAGTATACACACATATAGAAGGTATGAAACAAGCTTTTGTTTTTAGAGTTTCAAGTTTCATTTGTTGACTTTGAGATTTACTTGTAGGCAGACAGTGTATTTTCCTGTAGTTTAAGGTCATATTTTGCTTTGCTGAAATCTGCACTGAGAGAATCTGCACCTTTCAGTCATTACTGATGACAAATAAATTATTTCTCTGCTAAAATGATAAAAACCATTACCTATAATTAGGTAAGGGTTAGAACCCAACACATTACTAGTAAAGACCATCATACAATTCCCATTATAACCAATAAATCCATTAGAATCTCTGTGATGGTCTCTTTTGTTAATTTTTGAGCAGGGTTAATTTTACAAGCTTAAGTTTATATCCAAACATTCATCATCAACATGTCATAAAGCTGATGTTGCCGTGAAAGATCCTGTATTCACTCATTAGGAGAATTAAAATATATGCCTATAAACAGTTTTATAAGGGTGGATAAAGTAAGTAGATGAAGTGTCATTCCGCCACCGTTAGGTGTCAGTGAGCGTGCGCATTGGCGCCGTGACGTCTCTCTGACACTTCTTCTTCCGGTCGCTCACTTCCGCCGCTCTCTTCTACTCTCCGGATCCATCATGGTGGGTGTCTGAACGTTTCACTCTGATTCAAATCTAATGTAATCCGACTTATAAACTCAACGATTCATGCAGACGAGCACACGTGTGTAATAAACACTTTGTGTCGAGTGTGTGCTTGTGTGTATGACGCGACAGATGAGTGTGTACGAGAGATTAAAGCGCTTGAAACGCGTCCGTTCACAACAACACTGATATTGACGCGCGCGTTATGTATTTCTTTAATGTCTGATTAAAAAACTTGAGTTACAGCGCAGGTCAGGAGTAACTACACTAGAAACAGCAGCTTTGTGTTAATGCAGCTCACTGAAGTACACAACACAGTGCGCGTGATTCTCTGATGGGACTTTACAGTGATTTTACCATAGAGTCAGACACTAGAGATCCCACAATGCACTAGGACAGACACACTACGTCTCTTACTAACGTGTTATTGTTTAAGACTCGTGTGTAGATGTCATGATGATGATGATGGTGTTGTAGTCCCGCTCATAACCCTGATACTGCTGTCAGTGTTTCTCTTGTTCACTGCTGTTCTTCATCTTTAGGGACGAGTTCGGACCAAGACGGTAAAGAAAGCCGCACGGGTGATCATTGAGAAGTACTACACCCGCCTGGGCAATGACTTCCACACCAACAAGCGTGTGTGCGAGGAGATCGCCATCATTCCCAGCAAGAAGCTTCGCAACAAGATCGCCGGGTGAGTTTCAAACAGGGATGTAATGGGATGCAGGACACATGGATCGTTTGAATCCGTATCTCTTTTCTTACTCCAGGTAGTGACGGCGTCAGTCAAAGCTCTGAACACTTCAGATCTAGAGATCATATTAAGTGTTTATGCCATATGCAGTTTTAAATGTCCTCTGACTTTATTACATGTCGAGTTATCTCCTGCCATGCAGCGATTTTGTTTTATGTCTCCCTAAAATCTGTTTCTCATGTTGATCTGTGATGTGTGCGCAGGTATGTGACCCATCTGATGAAGCGCATCCAGAGAGGTCCGGTCAGGGGCATCTCCATCAAACTGCAGGAGGAGGAGAGAGAACGCAGAGATAACTACGTCCCTGAGGTACCTTTCACACTTCTCTTTATATTCAATCCAGACGTTTCGTTTTGTTTTGTTTTTGAGGATTTTGTGAAGATGATAATTGTTGCTGCTTTGAGAGTTCATGTTTGACCACTGGAAGGTTTTTGTCTGTCATAAAACTTCTGCTTCAGTGTTTTCTGTTTGGAGAAAGATTAAGTTGACTTTGTCTATTCTGTCTGTCACAGTGATTTTGTCTTTGACACTGATGTGGTACATACAAATAAATACATTTACTTTACATATCAATACAACACATCCATCCACATAACACAAATCAACAACAAAGCTCAAACATAAGCATAAATTTACATCACTTCAGAGAAAAACTATCAAATAAATTCTGATCAGGGTTAGGTATTTGTTTCATAGACTGGATGAGCAACAGAGATTCAGATATCAGGGACCATGAAAGACCAGAACACTGAACATTCTTCTAATCATAGTCAGAGGTTTATTGAAAAGGTACAAACTTGTGATCAACACTCATGATAAACAAGTCTGATTCATGATATATTTGAATGATTCATGGCACATTTATAGCTGGACAGGGAAGTTGAAACTGAAAACAATGAGGTCTGTTCGGGTCACCATGATCAGTTCAATTCAAGGTTAGGCACGTCCAGAGGAAAGCGCACAACTTGCAAGCTAAGACAAATGAAAGTTACCATTGCTTTATAAGTCCTATGAGGATGACGTGGAGGATTAGGTTCGGGTTATATGGGATGTGGGGGAACAACCTCTAAATTCTAACACGTGTGTGAAATGTGAAGATGTCTAGATAGAGAAATTTTCTAAAAGCAAAGGTCCAGAAGGTCATGATGTCTAACTGTTTAGTGTGATATATATTTAAGTAACCTAGTAGTTCTATCAAATTCTGCGTGTAGTCAAATGAATTGACAATTTATTGTCACGTAACATAAAACTGAACATGTTTATGAAATGTTAGTGACCTATGCTGTAAAAGCTTTGAGATTTGGAAAAATATGCTATACTACTAACTAGTGCTGTGTTCAAAAATCGATACCTCATGAACTACTGGTGATGCGTGCATCAATACAGCACCTTCTGTATTGATTCTGACCCACTTTTGAAGGCAGCCTTACAGATCGTATAGTTGATCCGAGATCATACGGAAGCGACGCATATGACCTGCGGAAAACATTGAGTGATATTTAAGGGGTATACTTTCCGCTGTTGTCTCAGTCTCACGCGCACACGTCTCTGCAGTGCACACCTTTCCGAATGCGTGCGCTCTGTTTATCTGCAGATATCTTAACTTAAACTGCTGTAAAGTGCAAAGAGTCATGAAGTTAAAGTAGCGTTGCACAAAACGACTGCATGTTGTGTCTTAAGCAATCCATAATAAACCTGTTGAGTGCGTGCATTTAAAATCAATAAAGCACACGCTGCTGGTCTTTTGGCCGCACTCTTATAATACAGTAACGCATTTGGGAAAAAAAGACGACAAAGAGCTGCAGATGTAATGTGTGTGAAATACCTTTATATCTCCTCTTCTGACAAAGTATGTAGCTGTCACATTAATAATCTGATTCCTATAGCGAAACATGCATATTTATACATATATTCGTAGATCTAGAAGAATGATTTAATGAGAGAAGCCCAGTAAGGTAATATCTTTGTAAAACTGGGTTGGAACAACATGAGTTAAGTACTGTAGGTCTGACGGAGATGAATTTTATGCCTTTAAACAAGTTCCCCAAAAGCTAATAAATGAATGGCCAAAACCCAACTGCTTCAACTCTGCTTATTCAATGTACAAGAAACGTATACTGTTTTTGAATGAAAATGTAATTGTACATTTTCCTGTATCGTGACAAGCGTCGTATCGTCTCATTGTATCGGGATACATATCGTGTTGTTGGCGATACACAGCCTTACTACTAACCCATCTACTGTATTACTTTAGAAGATTTGTTAGGTGGTATTTACGATGATCACTGCCATTGGTGCAAATTAATTCTTCTATTTCTTCTCGCTCAATGAATTTTTAAACTTGAGTATTATATATCAAAATACACTCAATGATTGATCTATAAACCAGCGTTAGTGTGTGTGTGGTGATATCAAAACTCAGTTGTCATCCATTCTTAATGTTTGCGGTCTCTGCTCGCTGTTAATATTTCTGAGTTTATTTGTTGATGGCCCTGTATCGAAAGTGACTTTGGTGCGACCCATCTCCAGGTCATTGATAGTACAGGAAGAGAAAACTGAAAGTCTTTCCCGTGTTTGCTGGATTCTCTCTTTCCAGACAAACCCTGAATCTTTCACACAACATTATCTTGAAATACATAAAAACACGCTTGAAATATTAGTAATACTGGTGTGTGTGTAAAGATGCTGTTTATTTGCTCAGTTCAGTCTTCAGTGCTAGGATTAAATAATTTCCTCTTTTTTTAAAATCATTTTTCGTCTAATTTTTCCATCTGCTATCTCTCACTGCTGTTAATGATCCTTTTCTTCTTTAAACACCTTCAATAGTTTGTGAGTATAGCCACAGATTAATGACAATGTCTTTGTGTTATTTTACATTAAAATATATTGTGTGCACTGATGCAGTGCTTCTGAGATGATGATGATGATGATGATGATGATGAAAATCTCTTCACACAAAGAGCTCAGATGTGTTTGTACAGCACAGTTAATCTTCACGTTGATGTCCTCTGCAGGTTTCGGCTCTGGACCAGGAGATCATCGAGGTGGACACGGACACCAAGGAGATGCTGAAGCTTCTGGTGAGAATGAAATGAAATAATGTTTCTTCACATCCCTGTATCGAAAGTGACTTTGGTGCGACTCATCTCCAGGTCATTGATAGTACAGGAAGAGAAAACTGAAAGTCTTTCCCGTGTTTGCTGGATTCTCTCTTCCTGACAAACCCTGAATCTTTCATACATCTTTCACAATACACATATTATTAGCATCAAGGTCATGAAGAGAAATTATTTTGAGGTTTTTCTTTTGCTGCTGTTTTACATCAACATTCAGGAATGGATAATCAAAGTGAGATTCTTTTTTTTATGCATTTCAGTGTTTAAAAAATGTTAAATTTGATTTTTGTCTCCTTCAGGATTTTGGCAACCTGTCCAACCTTCAGGTGACTCAACCTCCTGTCGGCATGAACTTCAAGACCCCACGTGGAGTCTAACCATTTGTAATATATCTCTTAATAAAACTGGGGGGAAAATGAAAAGTTGTCAAGTCTTCATTTCTTAGCAATATGTGTCCTCAAAATGATAGTGAATGGCTGTGAATTCCAGCATGAGAGATTATGGATAACAGACAGATGTGAGGCATGTTTCAGCGATCTTTATTGTCTAGGTGTTTTGTGTCCATTCATTACTTTAAACAGCGGTAATATGCTGTAGTTTACTTATTTACGTTCATTTCATCTTTAAAAAGCATCAGTTTTCCTGGTGATACCTCTCTGCAGTGTGAACATCCAAAACCTTTTTTTTTTTTCTACAAGACTTGCGGTTAATATAACAGTTAGAATTTAAAAGTTAGAAATCAACCTTGTATTTGGAAACCTTGCTGAAAATTTGTGGAAAATTTGATGAGTCTCTCATCACCACATGAAGAGTTTGGTTCCAAAACGAAATCAATCCATTTTGACAAATTTCGGTAAAAACATGTTTTCTATACCAAGAAAGTTGAAAGATGAAAACCACTATTTTCTGTTACAAACTTTCACATAGCATCTTTAGGTTATAAAAACATAAAAAATTCAGATCCATAACTTTTCAAAGATTTATTATAAAAACGAATTATTTTTTCCACAAAATGCAATAAAAATGAAAAGTTTTTTTCAAAATTCTATAAATCTGTTCAATCAATGTATAAATGTGTATACATTTTTGCCATTTTATATTCATTTAGTTGACTAGTTGTACACACTGATTAAAAAAATAAACAATTAATGGCCTTAATCAAAACACTTTGTCATATTAGGAAAACTGTCATTGCTGCGCGGCTATACTTGAAGTCGTCGCTTAACGTTTTTCACAGCGATCAGCTGTGATTCTCGTTGATTTTGAGTAAAATTATGTAAAGTTTTTCATAAGATCCCCTGGGGTCAATGTGTTAGCACGAGAGAAGCTAGATGCTGTCGAGAGAACAAGCAATCGTCTCCCGAGTGCCTCTCGTGTAAATTATTACATGTTGATGGCTTACATTTCTTTCCCGTTACAGAAAACCATCACAGGTTTATCAATGCTATTAATGTATTATTTTGTTTGTTTGTTGATCACGAAGTACAAAGTAGATGAGAAAAACTAGGACTCTGTGTACTCAAAGCACCACCATTTTTTGTTTACATTGCGTGGAATGGTGCGCTGTCTTAGCTGTTAAAAACGAGTACCATGAGCAGCTCTCCGCGCCAGAGATCACCAATGCTTTCAGCCAGCAAACCAGATGGTAAAGTGTGACCTGCGCCAGGGCAAATACATGGCAGAATCACTGCTCTTTTAGCATACATGAAAGTGATGTAATTGTGTGTGTGTGTGTGTGTGTGTGTGAGAGAGAGAGACAGCAGTCATTCACTACAGCACCTGACTCTCTAACCATTACGTCACGTTGTGTTGCTCAACATACAGTCAGCTTAATACACCGCCTTAGTCAGATGTCCTTCAAGGAGGTGGGTGGTTGGTAATTGATGCCCATCGTACACTCCCTTTGTCCCACAGTCTAGGAACTGCATGTTTAGGCAAGGCAGTACAGCAGGCCATGTATTTGCTCTGGCGCAGGTCCACTTCACCATCTGGTTTGCTGGCTGAAAGCATTGGTGATCTCTGGTGCGGAGAGCTGCTTGTGGTACTCGTTTTTAACAGATATGATAGGAGAGGTGACCAGTCGAAAATGGATAAGGAGTTGGGGTTTATTATACCAAATGCCAATGCCCAAAATCATTGGTGACTTTACCCAGATACTGTGTTTGTACCTGCACATACTTTTATACTTTATGTGACATCTGATGAGTCAACGCAGCACAAATTCACTTTACTATCTACAGGAATTAATATTCATAAGCCATGTTAACAGTCTACCCCGTTCCTCATTAATATGCATGAGCCCACCTTTGCCATAGTGAGCTGAGATCGAGGGAGGGATCGCGCACGCAGCCAGGACAGGAGAGAGATCCTGGTGAAGGATGAACAAACATGATGAACTCTTAAAAGGGTGAGAAATATCAACCCCTATATAGTGCACACTACATGGTTATGCACATATGTATAGATGTGTTGTTTGATTCTGTCACCCGTGTGTGTGTTTGGCGGCATTCAGTTCACGTCTCTGAACTGCAGTTTTGGACATTCAAGCCTGGAAGAGGAGACCAAAAGAGAAGAGCGCTCAGGATCACAGGTGAGGTGGTGTGTGAGCGCGCACGCGGCCCCGGTCTGTTATTAATGGCAACTGCGGCACTGTGTGTGTGTGTGTGTGTGTGTGTGTGTGTGTGAGAGAGAGAGAGAAATGGGTCTTGGTAAATCCAGGGATCTTCCTTCTATATCAGTGCTGGATCACGTGACTGTGCCTGTGGTGAAGCTCTGTAAGTTTCCTCATTTGGCTAATTTTGGTTGATGTGCATTACGTGTTTTAGTTCCCCTGTGGTGAAATTAATCATTCAAAACCATTGCTGATTGTATTTTCTCAATAGTTTTCCCGCGGTTTAAAATCATCTTGGTTTCCTATGTCACAAAAATGTACAACCAATAAATGTCTTTATTCTGCTGAAAACAAGTGAAGACATTTTGACCAATGTTTGTAATCAAGTAATCAGTTCTGGAGCACCGTTGTAAAATAACTTCAACACGCTTTCATTACAAACATTGCTCAAAAATCTTCATTTGTGTTCAGCAGAATAAAAACATTTTTATAATTCTGAAACAACTGGCAGTGAGATGATGACAGAGTCTTTTTAGTATAAACACTGGAAGTCAATGAAATCTCTCCATCATGATAGAAAAACAAACGTGCCTGTGAATCGTGTCAATGTGAAATTGATTTCTGTGTTTCTCACACACTACAATAAACTCATTAAATCAACTCTGCTCTATTTCACATACTAGTTTGCTGCTTATGATCAAGTATCGATGCTTTCACAACTCGGCATCTTTAATAGAAAATAAAAGTCACTTTGTTGATCTTAGTTGAAATATATAAGCAGACTAGTTTTAGAAATGATATTCAAACTCTCCCTTGAACCAAAAGTTTTATCTGTTAAGACCTCTCTTTGAGCATTATAATAGCATATGTAAAAGTTTTACCTGTGACAGTAATTTCTTCATGCTTTAAAACAAAAAAGTTATGAATATGCAAATTAGTCTGCGTCTACTCAGATGTACAGCTTGGACTATTGATATCAATATGCAAATTAGTCCCTGCCTCCACTCTTTTGCACCACCTCGGACCATAGATATAAATGTAAAGATGCTGCATTCAGCAGTTTTAGACACATAATAACTGCTAAGTTGGGTTTTGCACAATGCATATGTTAACTGAGTGTTTGCAGCACTAATCTTAAAGCGCTGATCTTAACTGGTTACAGCACTCACACCTGGAAACCGTGGGAAAGAGACGGTCTCTAATTTTATGGAGAAAATACTCAGAAGCAATGGTGTTTAATGATGAATTTGCACATGACTTGTTTTAAAACAAATTAAAAACACCACATAGACACAAAAACAACAACAAAAAAATGATTTTCCCCACAGTTGGTCTTTAAAAAAAAGTTCCTCTTCCTGATACTGATTATGATACCAGGCAAGAAGAAATGACTTCTGATTTTCAGTGTTAGCTATAGTGGACATAACTAGGTCTAGTAAAAAAAAAAAAAGTATCGGATTGGTACGTGGCCTCAAGTATGTGCCGATACCGATGTCAGAATTTTGTTGAGGTTTTGGCGGGATTCGGACAAACCCTAATGTTCACAAGCTGTCAGATCTGATTTGAATGACTGACTTTTTATTTTTCATAATAGCTGCATTGATCTTTATAGCACTGACGTTGCATGAAGGTGAGCTTGAGTTCTGCAGCGGTGCTGTGCAGACCACTAAAACATTCAAGACATTAATTTCTGTTGCACATCTCCTTATACACGAAAGCCCCTAACACGCAAACAATAGGTGTGCTTGACTTTCCTGCAGACATCCTCAGGACCGTGATCAGTTCACACAAGAGTCTGATATTAGCCACAGAATGTGAACAGCCAAACAAAAACTTTGATCCGAGCAAATCATCTGAATTGAGCATTAATGATTGCAGTCGGAACGTATATGAGTCTGATATGAATGTGTAGCAACACTTCTGCACTTCTGCATCTAATGAAGCAGCGTCAGGAACATACACAGTTTTATTACTTTCTGACGTCTCCACTCACACATCTACAACAACACGACAACCTTGCTTTTGATGCAACAACGTCTGACGTTTTACAAGAATGTGAGATAAGTGAAAAGTAAAAAAAAATCTTGAATCTTGCTTGAATATCATACATTTGAGAGAGATTGTGTAA